>NC_047031.1:20404031-20496751 GCF_902652985.1 Pecten maximus | reverse complement strand
ATATCGACAGTGATAAAGGGAATGCAGGCCCGAAATGGGACCGATGGATAAGTCGGTTGGAAAACCTCTTCGTGGCAATGGAAATCGACGAAGCAGAAGATGATGATAGAAAAAGGGCATTGCTTCTACATTACGTCGGAGAAAGAGTATATGATGTATATCTGGCGGAGAAAACTCCTACCACAGGTACGTCTTATGCTGCTACGAAAAAAGTGTTTGAAGATTATTTCCGTCCTAGAAAAAATATCGTGCCACACCACATGTTACTACAGGAAGAACACCTTATTATCTGATCTTCGGACGGGAACCAAAGACAAAACTGCCCAGTACACCAAACTATTAAAGAACATCAGCAACAGATCTGTATGTGAGAGAAAGGGATAGCGACAGAAAGTTTGGTATGAGATCCTATGCTGACAACAGGAATTGTAGTAATAACAAAGAGATATCTGTTGGTGATACAGTACTAGTCAGGAATGACGAAAAGGGAAACAAACTTTCACCTGCATATAAACCAAAACCTGAGAC
Source organism: Pecten maximus (assembly GCF_902652985.1). NCBI lineage: Eukaryota > Metazoa > Mollusca > Bivalvia > Pectinida > Pectinidae > Pecten > Pecten maximus. Next base: position 20,496,223 of record NC_047031.1, on the reverse strand, counting down.
TGTAATTGCTAAAAAAGGTCCAATGATAACAGTTACAGGAAATGTGACCAGGAACTCATCTCGAATGAAGAGGGTGAATGATGATCTTAAAGGAAAAGTATATACGGATGTCACAGAATTTGTGGAGGAGATTCCATGGCCGTCTGTGTCATCACAAGCGTCACCTGAAAGGAAATCATCTGACGTGTCTAGGTCTAGTCAAGGTCAAAAGGCTAATATGTCACCACAGACTGCGAAAGCTCAAACTGATAATGGTCAAGGTCAAGTTCGTCGTCAGAACAGAAGGAGCACAAGGGAGAAGAAACCCCACTCAAGATTTAAAGAGTATGTGTTATATTAAATGGCCATGCTGTGCTTAGGGGCATAATAATCCTCGCTGGTCATTAAGACTCCAGAGTCTTTGTTTATGATAATTGAAATCCGTTCGTTATTGTTAACACGCTATGTTGTGAGAGAAAGAAAAAAAAAACAGCCAGATACAATGTTGAAAAGTCTTATGATTTATTGGACATTGCATAATACAGACATTTATCAAAGACATTGTTCTAGTCAATTCATCTAGTCATAAGTAAACTTTATTAATTATCACATTGTAAATTGCATTAGTTATCTCCAATTTATTTCAAGTATAAATTTATAAATCTAAAAAAGGGAGAGATGTAGTATCGTTCCGTACGATTGTAATTCCTATATATAATGTACAATCCGTAATATATATAGGTAACCGGAACGGGAAATAAAGATATATACAGTATCATGGCTGAGCACATGTGTTGGCTGATTCTATCCGGGCCATCTGGTCCCAAATACACGACATAACATTACATCTATTTTCTCGCTTCATAACATACTGGCCAATCAGTCGCTGCCAGACATTTTATCCTTGGCTCAACTTTCTATACACAGGGGCTGTTTCAAAAATCTGTTTTTTCAATTGGTTGGTTGTTCCCTAAAATAATCATCAATCTCCTTATTGGTCTCCAGAAAGTGTGGAAATAAATGAAACTTTTTTGTCAATAATTCTATTTATTATGAATTCATGTATAACCATTTAGGTTTTTGACCTGCTGCCCCCATTGCGTGATCGTAAGAGGCGACTAAACTTGGGATCTTATCTTTTCTCTTCTTTCTTGACAACTTTCTTCTTCCTAATGTCTCCCTTGACAATGCCTCACTTTTGGCCTTTAGTTGAGCGTTCGCCCCTGTGAGGAAGGCTTTGGGTTCTGTCCCCTGGCCGAGACATACCAGAGTCTTTAACAAGAGATCCCAGAGGGATCTTGGCGCCCACCATTGAATGATCTTTATAGGTTCCATGTCAGATTGATCTTTTCTCTACTTTTCCCTTCCTCTAAGTCTTACTAATCTGTGTAAATTCAGAAACAGCCCTCTAGTACTTTTCAAACAAGGGAAACCTATATATAAAATTTAAGATTTAGCGATAATGGCTGTCTGTCGGCCATGTTGTTTTCGGATTGGTCCCAAAATGCAACACCAGGGACCAAGGGGAACCTACATATGAAATTTGAGAAAGATCCCTTCAGTACTTTCTGTAAAATAGCGATAACAAACTTCAATTGTCAAAATACAAGATGGCTGCCTGTCGGCCATGTTATTTTCCGTTTGGTCTCAAAATGCAATATGCATAACTAGGCACCAAGGGGAACCTATATATGAAATTTGAGAAAGATCTCTTCAGTACATTCTGAGAAATAGCGATAACAAACTTCAATTGTCAAAATCCAAGATGGCTGCCTGTCGGCCATGTTGTTTTCCGATTGGTCTCAAAATGCAACATGCATAACTTGGTACCAAGGGGAACCTACATATGAAATTTGAGAAAGATCCCTTCAGTACTTTCTGAGAAATAGCAATAACAAACTTCAATTGTCAAAATCCAAGATGGCTGCCTGTCGGCCATGTTGTTTTCCGATCGGTCCCAAAATGCAATATGCATAACTAAGCACCAAGGGGATGCTACATATGAAATTTGAGAAAGATCTCTTCAGTACATTCTGAGAAATAGCGATAACAAACTTCAATTGTCAAAATCCAAGATGGCTGCCTGTCGGCCATGTTGTTTTGCGATTGGTCTCAAAATGCAATATGCATAACTTGGTACCAAGGGGAACCTACATATGAAATTTGAGAAAGATCCCTTCAGTACTTTCTGAGAAATAGCAATAACAAACTTCAATTGTCAAAATCCAAGATGGCTGCCTGTCGGCCATGTTGTTTTGCGATTGGTCTCAAAATGTGATATACATAACTAGGCACCAAGGGGAACCTACATATGAAATTTGAGAAAGATCCCTTCAGTACTTTCTGAGAAATAGCGATAACAAACTTCAATTGTCAAAATCCAAGATGGCTGCCTGTCGGCCATGTTGTTTTCCGATAGGTCTCAAAATGCGATATGTATAACTAGGTACCAAGGGGAACCTACATATGAAATTTGAGAAAGATCCCTTCAGCACTTTCTGAGAAATAGCGATAACAAGAATTGTTTACGGACGGACGGACGGAGGGACGGAGGGACGGACGGACGGACGGACGGACGGACCACGGACGCAGGGTGATTTGAATAGCCCACCATCTGATGATGGTGGGCTAAAAATGGTAGTTGCTGCTCCTGCTTAGCGCTCAGCAAATGAGGAGTGGGACGACTGGTTCGCCCGTTGTCAGTATAATGTGACCGGGTGGGGTGTGCTGCTGTGTGTCTTCGGCAGTATGCTTCAGTGAGGTAGCACTCTAAATCGGCAAAAGATCCGGCCTATCACAAGGAGACTTAACACAAACATACCGCAGCCTCCCAAAACACACATACGCACTCATCACACGCATACATGTCGCACGCACGGGAGGCCGTCCTTAAATGTTTGGTTTGGTTTGGTTTATTTTGTTTAGCGTCCTATTAACAGCTAAGGTCATTTAAGGACGGCCTCCCGTGCGTGCGACATGTATGCGTGTGATGAGTGCGTATGTTTGTTTTGGGAGGCTGCGGTATGTTTGTGTTATGTCTCCTTGTGATAGGCCGGATCTTTTGCCGATTTAGAGTGCTACCTCACTGAAGCATACTGCCGAAGACACCCAGCAGCACACACCCCACCCGGTCAAATTATACTGACAACGGGCGAACCAGTCGTCCCACTCCTAATTTGCTGAGCGCCAAGCAGGAGCAGCAACTACCATTTTTAGAGACTCTGGGATGTCTCGGCCAGGGTACAGAACCCAAAGCCTTCCTCACAGGGGCGAACGCTCAACTAAAGGCCAAAAGTGAGGCATTGTCAAGGGAGACATTAGGAAGAAGAAAGTTGTTAAGAAAGAAGAGAAAAGGTAAGATCCCAAGTTTAGTCGCCTCTTACGATCATGCAATGGGGGCAGCAGGTACAATTCTTACGACCTACCTGCAGGGCAGCGTCCTTAAATGACCTAAATGACCTTAGCTGTTAATAGGACGTTAAACAAAATAAACCAAACCAAACAAACCAATGTTGACCTTTTAAAACTATATATATATATACAAGCAACAATCTGTGGGATGTCATATATGGAAGGCTATAGCTGTTTCAGGATAAATTGCCAAAAATGCTTATAAGTACTGTTCTTATCACTGATCATATATATTGGGTTTTGACTATTATGTGTTATTGCTACTTAAGTGTGAATTTTTTCAGCTTAAGTGATAATGTATTTCTTTGTACTTATGTGCAACAGACATCGCGAGAGTTTAATTCTCGTACATATAATATTGACTCCTACAAAAAGAAGTTGAGTGATCATGAGTGGTTGACCTACGAGAGGCATTTTATCAAATCTCATATTGACCATACTGATTGGTCATGATCATATTTCATCCGGCCTAGTAAACCTAGAAAAAACATCTTAATTTATGAAAGTAGCTAACTCCTTTAATGTATGTGTAAAAATTAAGTATATATATATATATCGTACAAAACATCAAACTTCTAATATGGTAGATATGAAACATACATTTAGACTGACTGCCTGATAATATAATACAATTTGTACAGAGTTTACAATCCTTCGACATTCAGCTCATAATATACACCATTATTATTTGATCTGTCGTCATGCGTCGGTCTTCTTCTTAAGACCAAGATATCGCAGAATGGTGTACAAAAGGTTCTTAAGCTGTTTTATCAAAATTGTTAATTTCATGGCCCCCTATGTGCCGCATTCTCCCTAGGGAGAGGATACATTTTACTATAGCTTATATAGGAAACTCATCACCCATATTTTAGCATAATTTGTTTCATTTTCATTGGAAATTGGTTAGCACGTGGTTAGGGCAAACTTTTCTCAATGACATATTGTCAGAGAATGTCAAGGCCAACGACTTGTTATGGGTTCGAATGTCAAAAATAAAAATCTCAAATTGATTATTTTTTTCATTTCATATGAAAGAACATAGTCCACTGAAACAGAATGTGCATATTTTATTGTCATCAGATAAAAATATGGCAGAAAGATATGGCACTTGGAAAAGAATCATAAAGCTATTTTCTCCAGCCAAAATTAAAAAATGATCCAAAATTGCAGAAGAAAGGTTTCTGCTCTTTTATCTATATACACATGAAGGCTTGATGTTTGGCGCATCGATGACGTATGGCTGGCTACAAATGTTATACTTATATTTGACCTTGACCTTCATTCAAGGTCACGGGGGTCAAATGATGAAAAAAAATTCAAAGTTCTTTCAAAATTATTAATTTGGGTAACATTTTAAAGAATCAGCCCTTTTAAAGGTGTGTGCAATGTATCAAGGTCAAATAATCAAAATGACGCAGATATGGCACTTTTAAAAAGCAATTTCTACCAAAATGAAAAAATGACCCAAAACTGCATATACACATGAAGGCTGGATATTTGGCAAACAGATACATATAACATGTGTGACTGGAACAAATATTGAGTTTATCTCTCTGACCTTGACCTTCATTCACATTTTAAAGAACCAACTCTTATGAAGGTGTGTGCGAAGTTTCAAGGGCAAATTATTAACAAGAGGCCCATGGGGCCTGTATCGCTCACCTGGTTGGATTTGACCAAATGTCAAAATAATGTTCATGTTCAATTTGTTAATACATATACAACAAGAGATCCCAGAGGGATCTTGGCGCCCACCATTGAATGATCTTTATAGGTTCCATGTCAGATTGATCTTTTCTCTACTTTTCCCTTCCTCTAAGTCTTACTAATCTGTGTAAATTCAGAAACAGCCCTCTAGTACTTTTCAAACAAGGGGAACCTATATATAAAATTTAAGATTTAGCGATAATGGCTGTCTGTTGTTTTCGGATTGGTCCCAAAATGCAACACCAGGGACCAAGGGGAACCTACATATGAAATTTGAGAAAGATCCCTTCATTACCTTCTGTAAAATAGCGATAACAAACTTCAATTGTCAAAATACAAGATGGCTGCCTGTCGGGCAGGTTGTTTTCTGACTGGTCTCAAAATCCAATATGCATAACTAGGCACAGAGGGCAACCTACAAATGAAATTTCACAAAGATCCCTTCAGCAATTTCTGATAAATAGCGATAACAAACTTCAATTGTCAAAATCAAAGATGGCTGCCTGTCGGCCATGTTGTTTTCCTATTGGTCCCAAGAATTAGATGCAATATGCAGAACTACAGACCAAGGAGAACTTGCAAAAATGTTTGAGAAAGATCCCTTCAGTACTTTCTCAGAAATAGCGATAACAAACTTCAATTGTCAAAATCCAAGATGGCTGCCTGTTGGCCATGTTGTTTTCCGATAGGTCTCAAAATGCAATATGCATAACTAGGCACAAAGGGGAACCTACATATGAAATTTGAGAAAGATCCCTTCAGTACTTTCGCAGAAATAGCGATAACAAACTTCAATTGTCAAAATTCAAGATGGCTGCCTGTCGGCCATGTTATTTTCCGATTGGTCTCAAAATGCAATATGCATAACTAGGCACCAAGGGGAATCTACATATGAAATTTGAGAAAGATCCCTTCAGTACTTTCTCAGAAATAGCGATAACAAACTTCAATTGTCAAAATCCAAGATGGCTGCCTGTCGGCCATGTTGTTTTCCGATTGGTCTCAAAATGTAATATGCATAACTAGGCACCAAGGGAAACCTACATATGAAATTTGAGAAAGATCCCTTCAGTACTTTCTCAGAAATAGCGATAACAAACTTCAATTGTCAAAATCCAAGATGGCTGCCTGTCGGCCATGTTGTTTTCCGATTGGTCTCAAAATGCAATATGCATAACTAGGCACCAAGGGAAACCTACATATGAAATTTGAGAAAGATCCCTTCAGTACTTTCTCAGAAATAGCGATAACAAACTTCAATTATCAAAATCCAAGATGGCTGCCTGTCGGCCATGTCCTTTTCCGATTGGTCTCAAAATGCAATATGCATAACTAGGCACCAAGGGGAATCTACATATGAAATTTGAGAAAGATCCCTTCAGTACTTTCTCAGAAATAGCGATAACAAACTTCAATTGTCAAAATCCAAGATGGCTGCCTGTCGGCCATGTTGTTTTCCGATTGGTCTCAAAATGCAACATGCATAACAAGGCACCAAGGGAAACCTACATATGAAATTTGAGAAAGATCCCTTCAGTACTTTCTCAGAAATAGCGATAACAAACTTCAATTATCAAAATCCAAGATGGCTGCCTGTCGGCCATGTTGTTTTCCGATTGGTCTCAAAATGCAATATGCATAACTAGGCACCAAGGGGAGCTTACATATGAAATTTGAGAAAGATACCTTCAGTACTTTCTCAGAAATAGCGATAACAAGCTTCAATTGTCAAAATCCAAGATGGCTGCCTGTCGGCCATGTTGTTTTCCGATTGGTCTCAAAATGCAATATGCATAACTAGGCACCAAGGGAAACCCACATATGAAATTTGAGAAAGATCCCTTCAGTACTTTCTGAGGATTAGTGATAACAAGAATTGTTTACGGACGGACGGAGGGACGGACGGACGGACGGACGGACGACGGACCACGGACGCAGGGCGATTTGAATAGCCCACCATCTGATGATGGTGGGCTAAAAATGTACTCTCTGAAAGACCATATGGATTATTTTTACAACATAATGGTGTTTAAAGAAACTAAGTCCCTTAGGGTGGGGAAAACCCTTTGGCCTATTTTTACATAAGAATTGTGTTTATCCCTTAATGCCCAGCGATACTATACATAGTTATGGGATTGAGGGTCACAGTAACCATTTATGCAAAATCTGTTCCCCCATCACCACGGATGTTTCTGATCAAATTGGGTTCAAATCCATTTAAAACTCAAATCTCTATTTCCCTTATTTGGCCCCTCCCTTCAGGCCCCTTGGGGGTCAGAGTCAATATTTATATAAACTCTCTTTCCCCCTTCCCCTAAGGATATTCCAGACCAAATTTGGTTCAAATCCATTCATAACTTTATGAATAATAGCGATTTAAAGGATAAACCCCTATTTCCCTATTTGGCCCCGCCCCTCAGGCCCCTGAGGGTACAAAGTAAAAATTTATCCAAACTCGGTTCCCCTTCTCCCAAGGATGCTCTTGACCAAATTTGGTTAAAATCCATTTAAAACTTTATGGCAAATAGCAATTTAAAAACGAATCTCTATTTCCCCTATTTGGCCACGCCCCTCAGGCCCCTCATCAATATTTATACAAACTCTTTCCCCCCTTCCTCTCTGGATGTTCCTGACCAAATTTAGTTAAAATCCATTCGTAACTTAATAATTAATAGCGATTTAAAGGATTAACCCCTATTTTCCCTATCGGACCCCATGGCCACTCCTCAGTCCCCTGGGGATTCAGAGTAAAAATTTATACCAACTCGGTTCCCCTTCTCCAATGAATATTCCTGACCATATTTGGTTAAAATCCATTTAAAACTTTATGACTAGTAGCAATTAAAAGACTAATCTCTATTTCCCCTAATTGGCCCCGCCCCTTAGGCCCCTAGGGGTACAGGGTAAAAATTCATATAAACTCTGTTCCCCCTCCCCTCAAGGATGTTCCTGACTAAATTTGGTGAAAAGCTATTCAATACTTTAGGACTAGTAGCGATTTAAAGGAGTAACCCTATTTCCCCTATTTGGCCCCGCCCCTCAGGCCCCTGGGGGTTGAGAATAAAGATTTAAACACTCTGTTCCTCTTCCCCCAAGGATGTTCCTGACCAAATTTGGTTCAAATTCATTCATAACTTTATGACTAGTAGCGATTTAAAGGAGTAACCCTATTTCCCCTATTTGGCCCCGCCCCTCAGGCCCCTGGGGGTTCAGAGTAAAAATTTATACAAACTCTGTTCCCTTTCTGCCAAGGATGTTACTGACCAAATTTGGTTCAAATTCATTCATAACTTTATGACTAGTAGCGATTTAAAGGATTAACCCTATTTCCCCTATTTGGCCCCGCCCCTCAGGCCCCTGGGGGTTCAGAGTAAAAATTTATACAAACTATGTTCCCCTTCTGCCAAGGATGTTCCTGACCAAATTTGGTTCAAATTCATTCATAACTTTATGACTAGTAGCGATTTAAAGGAGTAACCCTATTTCCCCTATTTGGCCCCGCCCCTCAGGCCCCTGGGGGTTCAGAGTAAAAATGTATACAAACTCTGTTCCCTTTCTGCCAAGGATGTTACTGACCAAATTTGGTCAAATTCATTCATAACTTTATGACTAGTAGCGATTTAAAGGATTAACCCTATTTCCCCTATTTGGCCCCGCCCCTCAGGCCCCTGAGGGTTCAGAGTAAAAATTTATACAAACTCTGTTCACCTTCTGCCAAGGATGTTCCTGACCAAATTTGGTTCAAATTCATTCATAACTTTATGACTAGTAGCGATTTAAAGGATTAACCCTATTTTCCCTATTTGGCCCCGCCCCTCAGGCCCCTGGGGGTTCAGAGTAAAAATGTATACAAATTCTGTTCCCCTTCCCTCAAGGATGTTCCTGACTAAATTTGGTGAAAATCCATTCAATACTTTATGACTAGTAGCAATTTAAAGAAAAAGTTGACGGACGACGGACGCTGCACCATGGCATAAGCTCACCGGCCCTTCGGGCCAGGTGAGCTAAAAATGATACAGACATGCCCTTTAAAGAATGTTTTCTTGCCAAAATTAAAAATTATCCATAAATTGCAATTAAATTGTTGGCTCAAAAGGGGTCAATTTGGCTTAATTTAATTGACATAAATAACTTCTTCTCTGAAACTAAGCAATCGATATAGCTCATACTTGACTGGTAGCATCCTTTTGGGTAGGGATTCAAAATTGTAAAAATGGTGGGGTTGACCCCCGTCCCGGGGGGCAGGGTCAAAAGGGGTCAATTGGTTTCTCTAAAACTAAGTTATGGATATAACTCACATTGGTGTGGTAGCAATCCCTATGGGGTTGTACCCAAAGTCAATTTCATTTCATGGATTAATTGCACAATTTGGTATAAAACCTACATTTGTATGGTAGCATGGTTATGGGGTGGGTATTCAAAATTCTACGAATGTTGGGGTTAACCTCCTGGGGACTGAAGGATGGGACCAAAATAGGTCTGCCCTGCAGGTAGGGCGTAAGAATTGTACCTGCTGCCCCCATTGCATGATCGTAAGAGGCGACTAAACTTGGGATCTTATCTTTTCTCTTCTTTCTTAACAACTTTCTTCTTCCTAATGTCTGCTTTGACAATGCCTCACTTTCGGCCTTTAGTTGAGCGTTCGCCGCTGTGAGGAAGGTTTTGGGTTCTGTCCCCTAGCCGAGACATACCAGAGTCTTTAAAAATGGTAGTTGCTACTCCTGCTTAGCGTTCAGCATATTTGGAGTGGGACGACTGGTTGGCCCGTTGTCAGTATAATGTGACCGGGTGGGGTGTGCTGCTGGTTGTCTTCGGCAGTATGCTCGGCAAAAGTTCCGGCCTATCACAAGGAGACTTAACACGAACATACCACAGCCTCCCATAACACACATACGCACTCGCCACACGCATACATACCGCACGCACGGGAGGCCGTCCTTAAATGACCTTAGATGTTAATAGGCGAACTAACGGGCGAACCAGTCGTCCCACTCCTAATTTGCTGAGCGCTAAGCAGGAGCAGCAACTACCATTTTTAAAGATTGGTTTGGTTTGGTTTATTTAATTCTTACGCCCTACCTGCAGGGCAGGACTCTGGTATGTCTCGGCCAGGGGACAGAACCCAAAGCCTTCCTCACAGGGGCGAACACCAAGAGATGAACACAATCCTGATGTAAAAATAGGCCCAGGGTTCTTTCCCCACCCCAAGGGACTTATACAATCATATTGAATTGATATCAAATATGAAAGTTTTCTTCAATATTTTGCTGTATATTTATATACAGTACCTTTAGCTACTAGGCTATTATCTACATATTGGACATAAATTAAAAAGCAACAAATCACAGTTTATTGTTAATATTGACATTGGATCTATTAAAATAGATGGAATTGATATCTAATTTTGTAATAATTGTCCTTAAAAATGAGGTCTTTGTTGAAAAAAAGTGTAATAACTTTTAAAAGCCGTCATCTAGCCCAATTACGGAAACAGTGAACAAACATGAAGAATCGAGCGATGTGGAAGCATGATATACATGTATGCTTATATAACCACGCATACAACAGCTCATAAATCTTACAACAGCGCGGATAATTAAATACGTCTTCCGGATGACCATCTGGGATCCTCTGGACGATACCTACTGCACTTAACTAAAACGTCGCCTAGAAGTTAATTTAGTTCAAGTAATCAACAATATCAGTGTCAGCGGTGTTTTTTTTTTGTTTTTTGTTTTGGTGGGGGGGGGGGGGGGGGGGGGGGGCGTATGTAAAAAAGTTTGGCGATTGGTGATTTAAAATTACACTCTAATATAAGTATTTAATTCATCTTTCTCTTATTTCTTTAACAGTGATGTATGTTCACCAACTAAAAATAACGGTAGATCCTAAATGGACGTCAATCATTCTGGTCATTCGTATATAAACATTCGCGATGGATTTGTATTATTCACAGGTTTCCGATATGACAATCTTCGAAATTATGGCTAATGAACCAATGTTGAAAATCGATTTAGGCAGGACCTTGGTTAACGCAAACATTATCGGCTATGGGAAATCATTTGGTTCCGCGGTTCCTATAATGGCTTTGCCGAAGACGTCTTACAATACAATACAAACCAAACCAATGGAATATTTTACTTCAAAAATGAGTTACAATAAGCTCTATTTTCTTAAATGTGTCCCCGGGGAGTCCGTACTGTTATTTTAATTGTGCATTGCATTCCTATGCAGGGCAGGTCTGACACACCAACTTGCATAATATCCAGAATAGAACATCTAGGTCAATATTAACATGTTTCCGATGTTGACAACATACAACTAACAAAATCGAACCAGGTACCCCAGATTCCGAATACGTTAGTTATGTAAGCTGTCATTGGTTTGCCCTGCAGGTAGGGCGTAAGAATTGTACCTGCTGCCCCCATTGCATGATCGTAAGAGGCGACTAAATTTGGGATCCTATCTTTTTTCTTCTTTCTTAACAACTTTCTTCTTCCTAATGTCTCCCTTGACAATGCCTCACTTTTGGCCTTTTGTTGAGCGTTCGCCCCTGTGGGGAAGGCTTTGGGTTCTGTCCCTTGGCCGAAACATACCAGTCTTTAAAAATGGTTGTTGAGCGTTCGCCCCTGTGGGGAAGGCTTTGGGTTCTGTCCCTTGGCCGAAACATACCAGTCTTTAAAAATGGTTGTTGCTACTCCTGCTGCTTAGCGCTCAACATTTTGGGAGTGGGACGACTGGTTCGCCCGTTGTCAGTATAGTGTGACCGGGTGGGACGACCTACTGGGTGTCTTCGGCAGTATGCTCCAGTGAGGTAGCACTATAAATCGGCAAAAGTTCCGGCCTATCACAAGGAGACTTAACACACATATACCGCAGCCTCCCAAAACATACGCACTCACCACACTCATACATTTCGCACGCACGGGAGGCCGTTCTTAAATGACCTTAGATGTTAATAGGACGTTAAACAAAATAAACCAAATTAAACCAAACTGTCATTGGTTACAAACACGTATACCCTTTTCTAAATATTCTAAGTGATCCTAAGCCCAGAAGTATTGAGGAAATGACGATTCTTGACAACCAAAAAATAAAGAAATAAAACATCAATCATTTTCTTTTTAAAATACTTACAAGTAAGTGGCTTCCCATCGGGATAAGCATATTCCTGATTTTTTTTGACAAAAACAAGTGATATGCTGATGTGGTTGCAAACTTCGTGTATTCGCTCTTCAAATAATTCGTGCCACCAAGCGGAAAGAGTTACCGGTCTGGACTGACGAGGGTAAGTGTGAATTGACATAGGTAAGTCTATATATAGTAACCGATATGTCAATAGTGCTAGTCTATTGGCTAAGGTACTCCATAGTGCTAGAGTAGCGATTTAACGGACGATTATTTTTATCGATATTGTAATAAAATAATCCTATTACTCACTGCAAAGCGGGGCATCAAGTGAAGGAACCATCTGACACATCAACGCATTAATCAGGTGATAATTATTCCACGGACTACTTAGGAATATGTGACTGCACTTTCGACAGCCCTACTTGGAATTCCACAGAGGAAAATGGTTCTATGAGAGAATTTAATGTGTGAATTTAAAAAGCATCAATAACCAATGATCAAACTTTAACTTGGCCATCAGGATAGAAAAGACAACACTATTTAAACATCAGTGATTAGATAGTTATGAGTTCTTAACGGCCCGTCAACATTATTAAAGTCTTAAAATTAAAACGTACTGATTAAAAATGAGCAGAAAACGAAACAACATAAAACAAACAAAATATGTAAAAATGGCTCTGACAGCACAAATCGTCCGATACTGACCAAAAGCTTTTTTTAAATTGTTCAAAGTTTTGTATTATGCTAATGTTTCGAAAATTCTTTGTTTAGACCGGCTTTTTCATTATTTTATCTTTAAGAGAGAGACCCCTTCCCATTGACCATACAAACATTTTTGACATCAACAAATAAAGCTATTAACAAATTGAACAGAAACGTATTTTGACCTTTGATAAAATCTAACCAGGTGGGCGGAATGTACATTGTTTACGCATGGACGACGCACGACGACGGACAAAATGCCTAAAACCATTGTTTTAAATAGATATATTTAATAAATTTCTTCGTCATTTCTGTCTCGTCTCGCATCTGAATTTCAATATTGGTTGTCCAACATCCCTCTCTTGACGTTTTCCTTGGCATTCGTGTTCTCGCTTGGTCACGTGAACACCACTGAATACTACTTTAACACTTAGTTGGTAAACATGACCAGCGCAACCCATTGATATATTTTCCCAGTACAAATAAACGCGATACACTTAATTAACATGCTCAAAATATTTTACCGTTTTTAAAATATAAAATATAGTGTAGAAAGAGTAAAAAATATAGACTACAACTATACCAATACATTTTGATTTTTGAGAAAATGTTGCATGTTTTATCAATATACCAATCTCATAAAAGTTTGTAAGTATAACATATTTGGTATCAAGTTAACAATTAATTTATTCACTGTAAACTGTTACAACTGATTTTTAAATCTACATTAGCCTGTGAATATAATTAACCATTTTGTTAGGGTACTCCTTCACTTAACTTAACACCAAGACTATCGGTTAATATAATGATTAATAATTTATGCAATAATCGTTTATTTTACTGTTTCTACGTATGGCGGAAAAAGTAAAGAATTTGGACTAATGTGAAATATTCATAAGCGGTTAATAAGCATAGTATACTCAAATCATCTTTGAGGGCTTTGCCCGAAATTGTGAATTCATGAATCGGTAGACCCCAGTTTCGTATACTATTGGCAAGTTTAGGTCCTTAAGCGCCAAAAATCCTCTAAAGAAATCACTGAATAGAACTGAAAACAATTCACATTTTATGGCACATTTCTTTTGCATGTAAATGGTAAATTATAAGCGACGCAGATATATCGAAAAAACATTTCATAGACGTAAACGTTGGTTTGGTTTGGTTTATTTAGTTTAACGTCCTATTTACAGCTTAGGTCATTAAAAACGTAGAAAAAAAGCCTCATGTGCCTGTTTTAAATCAGAAAACTAATTATAAAATGCTTCACAATAAAATGTTCGTCGACAAAAGAGATGATTCTCATCTCGTTAAATATAACTGAGGGTAAACTATGTATAGCCGATGCATACCAGAGTCTTTAAAAATGGTAGTTGCTACTCCTGCTTAGCGCTCAACATATTTGGAGTGGGACGACTGGTTGGCCCGTTGTCAGTATAATGTGACCAGGTGGGGTGTGCTGCTGGGTGTCTTCGGCAGTATGCTTCAGTGAGGTAGCACTCTAAATCGGCAAAAGATCCGGCCTATCACAAGGAGACTTGACACGAACATACCGCAGCCTCCCAAAACACACATACGCACTTATCACACGCATACATGTCGCACGCACGGGATGCCGTCCTTGAATGACCTTAGCTGTTAATAGGACGTTAAACAAAATAAACCAAACCAAAACCAGAACCCAAAGCCTTCCTCATAGGGGCGAACGCTCATCTTAAGGCCAAAAGTTTTGGTTTATTTTGTTTAACGTCCCATTAACAGCCAAGGTCATTTAAGGACGGCCTCCCATGCGTGCGGCGAGTAGTATGTGTGTTTTGGGAGGCTGCGGTATGTTCGTGTTAAGTCTCCTTGTGATAGGCCGGAACTTTTGCCGATTTATAGTGCTACCTCACTGAAGCATACTGCCGAAACACCCAGCAGCACACCCCACCCGGTCACATTATACTGACAACGGGCGAACCAGTCGTCCCACTCCTAATATGCTGAGCGCTAAGCAGGAGCAGCAACTACCATTTTTAAAGACTCTGGTATGTCTCGGCCAGCGGACAGAACCCAAATCCTTCCTCACAGCGGCGAACGCTCAACTAAAGGCCAAAAGTGAGGCATTGTCAAGAGAGACATTAGGAAGAAGAAAGTTGTTAAGAAATCAGAGAAAAGATCCCAATTTTAGTCGCCTCTTATGATGGGGGAAGCAGGTATATACGCACTCGCGGAAGACCGTCCTTAAATGACCTTAGCTGTTGATTGGACGTTAAACTAAATAAACCAAACCAAACAATTCCTACACCCTACCTGCGGGGCAGCCGACATGACATAAAATCAAAAAATAGAACATGCAAATTTAATGGAGTCTGAGCAGATAACTGCTTAAGTGATATTGCTTTCTATCTCACCTCGAGCCAAATAGAAACGGTTTCGACTGTTAAAATTGAGCCATTATTAGCTCACCTCCCCGAAGGGCAAGTGAGCTTATGCCGTGGTGCGGCGTCCGTCGTCCGGCCGTCCGGCGTCAACTTTTTCATTTAAACAACTTCTTCTCAATAACCAAGAGGCCCAGGGACTTGATATTGGGCCTGAAGCATGCTGGGGTGAAGGGCTACCAAGTTTCTTAAAATAATTGACATTGACCTTCACTCAAGGTCACATGGGTCAAATAGGTTATAATCTTCAAACATCTTCTCAATAACCAAAAGGCCCAGAGACTTGATATTGGGCCTGTAGCATGCTGGGGTGAAGGGCTACCAAGTTTGTTCAAATAAATGTACTTGACCTTCACTCAAGGTCACATGGGTCAAATAGGTTATAATCTTCAAACATCTTCTCAATAACCAAGAGGCCCAGAGACTTGATATTGGGCCTGTAGCATGCTTGGGTGAAGGGCTACCAAGGTTGTTAAAATAAATGACCTTGACCTTCATTCAAGGTCACATGGGTCAAATAGGTTATACTATTCAAACGACTCCTACTCAATAACCAAGAGGCCCAGGGAATTGATATTGGGCCTGTAGCATGCTTGAGTGAAGGGCTACCAAGGTTGTTAAAATACATGACCTTGACCTTCATTCAAGGTCACATGGGTCAAATAGGCTATAATCTTTAAATGACTTCTTCTCAATAACCAAGAGGCCCAGGGAATTGATATTGAGCCTGTAGCATGCTGGGTTGAAGGGCTACCAAATTTGTTCAAATAAATGACCTCGACTATCATTCAAGGTCACATGGGTCAAATAGGCTATAATCTTCAAACAACTTCTCAATAACCAAAAGGCCCAGGGACTTGATATTGGGCCTGTAGCATGCTGGGGTGAAGGGCTACCAAGTTTGTCAAAATAAATGACCTTGACCTTCAATTAAGGTCACATGGGTCAAATAGGCTATAATCTTCAAACGACTTCTTCTCAATAACCAAGAGGCCCAGGGAATTGATATTGAGCCTGTAGCATGTTGGGGTGAAGGGCTACCAAGTTTGTTCAAATAAATGACCTTGACTTTCATTCAAGGTCACATTTGTCAAATAGGCTATAATCTTCAAATGACTTCTCAATAACCAAGAGGTCCAGGGACTTGATATTAAACCTGTAGCATGTTAAGGTGAAGGGCTACAAAGTTTGTTCAAATAAATGACCTTGACCTTCATTCAAGGTCACATGGGTCAAATAGGTTATAATATTCAAATGACTTTTTCTCAATAACCAAGAGGCCCAGGGACTTGATATTGGGCCTGTAGCATGCTTGGGTGAAGGGCTACCAAGTTTGTTCAAATAGATGACCTTGACCTTCATTCAAGGTCACATGGGTCAAATAGGTTATACTATTCAAACGACTCCTACTCAATAACCAAGAGGCCCAGGGAATTGATATTGGGCATGTAGCATGCTGGGGTGAAGGGCTACCAAATTTGTTCAAATAAATGACATCGACTATCATTCAAGGTCGCATGGGTCAAATAGGCTATAATCTTCAAACAACTTCTCAATAACCAAAAGGCCCAGGGAATTGATATTGGGCCTGTAGCATGCTTGAGTGAAGGGCTACCAAGGTTGTTAAAATAAATGACCTTGACCTTCATTCAAGGTCACATGGGTCAAATAGGCTATAATCTTTAAATGACTTCTTCTCAATAACCAAGAGGCCCAGGGAATTGATATTGAGCCTGTAGCATGCTGGGTTGAAGGGCTACCAAATTTGTTCAAATAAATGACCTCGACTATCATTCAAGGTCACATGGGTCAAATAGGCTATAATCTTCAAACAACTTCTCAATAACCAAAAGGCCCAGGGACTTGATATTGGGCCTGTAGCATGCTGGGGTGAAGGGCTACCAAGTTTGTCAAAATAAATGACCTTGACCTTCAATTAAGGTCACATGGGTCAAATAGGCTATAATCTTCAAACGACTTCTTCTCAATAACCAAGAGGCCCAGGGAATTGATATTGAGCCTGTAGCATGTTGGGGTGAAGGGCTACCAAGTTTGTTCAAATAAATGACCTTGACTTTCATTCAAGGTCACATTTGTCAAATAGGCTATAATCTTCAAATGACTTCTCAATAACCAAGAGGTCCAGGAACTTGATATTAAACCTGTAGCATGTTAAGGTGAAGGGCTACAAAGTTTGTTCAAATAAATGACCTTGACCTTCATTCAAGGTCACATGGGTCAAATAGGTTATAATATTCAAATGACTTTTTCTCAATAACCAAGAGGCCCAGGGACTTGATATTGGGCCTGTAGCATGCTTGGGTGAAGGGCTACCAAGTTTGTTCAAATAGATGACCTTGACCTTCATTCAAGGTCACATGGGTCAAATAGGTTAAAATCTTCAAATGACTTCTTCTCAATAACCAAGAGGCCCAGGGAATTGATATTGAGCCTGTAGCATGCTGGGGTGAAGGGCTACCAAGTTTGTTCAAATAAATGACCTTGACCTTCATTCAAGCGACTTCTCAATAACCAAGAGACCCAGGGAATTGATATTGGGCCTGTAGCATGCTTGGGTGAAGGGCTACCAAGTTTGTTCAAATAGATGACCTTGACCTTCATTCAAGGTCACATGGGTCAAATAGGTTAAAATCTTTAAAAGACTTCTCAATAACCAAGAGGCACAGGGACTTGATATTGGGCCTGTCTGTAGCATGCTTAGAGCCAAGAGCCAAGACCCAATCTTAGGCTAATAGTATGCTGGAATGAAGGACTAAAAATATATTGACATGAATAAACCTAGCTTACTCTGATATTTGAATAAAGTTGTTATCAGCATATAGTATCTGTGGAAATGACCTCAATCAACTGCAAATTTGCTCTAGAGCCAGGTGAGCGATACAGGCCCATTGGGCCTCTTGTTGAAAGAATTGGGACGGACAGAAAATTAACTATGAACTCAAAGTTAACTATAGTTCATAATATAGTTTATATATTAATGATGAATTTTTGGCGTTGGAAATAATAAACATTTGAATAATCAGTATAAGATGGCTGCTTTATTATACATTGTATGCACATATTTTCTTGACTGACCCCCATGGGAAGATTTGCGGCGAACATTTGTTCAAATTGATCGAAATATCCCTAGAACTCGGAAAACCGTCGGTACTATTGTGAATGCGGAATTAATCTACATTCATATAAAGCTTATTTGCATGCAACATATAATAGAATACTAATACATAGAAGCAACATCTGGCTTTCGATCAAAAAAAGTACAAAAAGATACAATCGCTTCTAAGTAATTTTCATCGACCAAATATATATTCCGAGACGTGCACGGTTATTGATATGCGTGAACATAGACAAGATATCAAAATTTTTATTTTATTGATTTACATAAAATGTGTTACACGAGAGAAAATTAATGACAATCAAGAAATAAGATTGACTAGGTTGATACATAGAGTAGATAATACAAGTAACTAGACGTGTACGTATGTACATTCTGCTTTCTGTGCACCAAATTCAAAACACAAGCATCATTGTCTTAGAAACTGTGCTAGATTGTTCATAATTTGAACATAACTTACAAATAATTGGAGTCATGTGTTTTCTAATATAAGTAATTTTGACCTTAAACTGCCCTGCAGGTAGGTGCGTAAGAATTGTACCTGCTGTCCCCATTGCATGATCGTAAGAGGCGACTAAATTTGGGATCTTATCTTTTCTCTTTCTGAACAACTTTCTTCTTCCTAATTTATCGGCAAAAGATCCGGCCTATCACAAGGAGACTACGCACTCATCACACGCATACATGTCGCACGCACGGGAGGCCGTCCTTAAATGACCTTAGCTGTTGATAGGACGTTAAACAAAATAAACCAAACCAAATCTAATGTCTCCCTTGACAATGCCTCACTTTTGGCCTTTTGTTGAGCGTTCGCCCTTGTGGGGAAGGCTTTGGGTTCTGTCCCCTAGTCGGGACGTACCAGAGTCTTTAAAAATGGTAGTTGCTGCTCCTGCTTAGCGCTCGGCATACAAGAAGTGGGACGACTGGTTCGCCCGTTGTCAGTATAATGTGACCAGTTGGGTGTTCTGCTGGGTGTCTTCGGCAGTATGCTTCAGTGAGGTAGCACTATAAATCGGCAAAAGTTCCGGCCTATCACAAGGAGACTTAACACGCACATACTGCAGCCTCCGAAAATACACATACGTACTCACCGCATGCATGCATGTCGCACGCACGGGACGCCGTCCTTAAATGATCTTAGCTGTTAATAGGACGTTAAACAAGAAGATGGTAGGCCGGAACTTATGCCGATTTATAGTGCCACCTCACTGAAGCATTTCTTTCTTATTTTATTGTGTAAGTATATTTTTGTGTGTTTGATGTTTACTTTCGAAGCTAAAAGCCATACTGGATATGTTATCGTAGGGTTGACCTACACTCTAGTAACTTCACTTCGGTTCCGATTGTGTAATAAATACACAACACTGCAACTTGCCGGTAATACGCCAAGTTACCTTGGATCCATATATTCGATGTAGAAGGTAGAAGTATTGACGTGATGGGGAAAGATTGACGTGTAAATATGGACTTAGAAAGATTACCGATAGAACTAGTGCCAGTTTGTCCGCGCTATTTTTAGATCTATGGAGTTTTGTTTGTACAACATACTGAATCGGCCCGGATATTAAATCCGGAAAAAATATAAGTGGCCTAATTTATTTACTCATTATTTTATTTAAACGCTAAAAGCGTGTAAACTTACGCCACTTTGTGTGTAGCTTTTATTAGAAATATCTTTTAATTATTGTGTTTGCTTTATTAAATGGAATATCACAGTTTAAATGTATCCGGACATTTGACCCGGTCGCTGGTTTGTGTGTCAGTTTTGCCTTGTGACCCGTATGTTCATCGAGACATATTTCACCCATCTTGTTTATCGTCGTATACTTTCTTTTGTGATTGTAATATAGAATCTACCTGATCAGAATACTATGCAATGCGATAATTAGATATTGGTAGCTATTTTCAGAGATGTGTGCTGTTGTGAAAATGCAAACGATGCGGTTAACGTGGGATTTTTCCCACGCCGTTAGGCGGCAGGCTTTTTTCAACACTTCGTGTACGGACTTAACGTTACCTGTTTGGAATTGGGTCAAAATTAAAACAAAACTACACCGGAGAAGGCTAATACATAATACCTTTATTAGAATTTATCAACAGTGAACTAGGCAGGTGAGACATTGTTTTCTCATTCAACAAAACATTTCCGTTTATAATTGGCCCGAGCACAATTTCGAACTCGAAAAGATCGATACTATACTGTACTGCCAGTAGTGATATTTTACAGCGGTACTTCGCTGTCATTGATGATTTCTGATTGTGTAATCATACTGCCTTCAGACAAGCATAGATATATATATATATCCTTTTGAATAGAATAACACCCCGTAATGATATTATACACAATAGCCTGATGCTAACAAACCGTTGGAGATCTACGTTTTTCAAAGCCAGCTAGTTTTCATTCAATTTCGTTGTGATAAATGCCTAATTAAATGGGATATCAACACTTTAATTTGTATAATTTTATGAGTTGACATTTTAATCTAGATTAAAACACCTGATACTCATGAATTTCATTTTTAAAAAGTCTATTTTTGGAAATGCAAATTTTATATCTCAAATCTAGATTATAGTGTACAGAAAAATAGAATAGAAATAAGAACCGACCTATATCTACCGTAATTTTTTGACATCATTCTATTTTTATTAGGCCTAGCTGATTAGTCATAACGTTGCCATACCAAATAAACCCAATAGGATAAAATAAATGAAATGTGGTCTAGATCTTGCACAAAAAAACATTGCCTCTAATTCTAGCTTTTAGAGCCACAACTTCTTGCATCTTTGCTAAGATATGTTTCGTTCAATGCTTCTACATGTACAGTTCATCCAGTTGGGCATTCTAATTTTGAAATTGATGATTTGATATCATCAATTTCAAAATTAAGTAAGTACAGTCAGATCTCACTAACATAAATTAACATTAAATATATACAAACATATGTATCATGCAGTTACAGTTATGTATATGGTGCATATACTATTGTGGAGAATATTTGATGGAATGTACTTACAAAAAAATATAAGTTAAAAACAAAATTCCACTTCAAATTGATTTGAACTGTACATGTGAATGAATGCGGTTTTTTATAGATAATTTGTAGCTACACAGTATGGAGTGTAAACATATAACAGAGTGCTATATGAAAATCATGTTCACTCTAATAACAAGTATAACAAGTCTGAGCTGATAAGAGTATGTAATTCTAAGTTTTGAATGCTAATTATGAATTAGTTTGATGTGCCCGCCAGTGATGCCAATGCATATGCCGTATATATAATGGTATACCCTGCCCTGTCTACATCCGCATTCTCGAGCATGTTTTTTTTGTACTTATATATTAATTACACACTTGAATATGTTTTAATGGAAATGAAGTGCTTATATATTAATTACACAATTGAATATGTTTTAATGGAAATGAAGTGTAACTAGCTCAGTAGCTAGTTTTTTAATCCGATACAAAATGATAGATACTGAAACCTTACACCTATAGTCAAAGATGATTAAAATCTAGTTTATGTTATCATAAAGACAGTCTTAGGAATTAAAATTCTGTGTATATCATGCAGGTGAAACATTGAGATCTATAGGTTATTATTCAACCCCTCCCGCCTTCCCTTCCTCCTCCCCTGCTGATAGGGTGCGACACCCTTTTATTACCTGGACAGTTCAGGCCTCAGGGAATCTTTCGATACACTGGTCAAAGTGCAAAAGATTTACACTGGCATGTTGATTACATCTTCCCAAGTGTGAGGAATTAATTTTAAAATATGGTAAAAATAACTTCTATAACTGTGAATGTATTAGGTGGCTAAAAGAGTAGGATGGAGTAAGAAATATGTCTTATTGTCCAGTAAATCTATATAAAACAAACTGATAGCAAGGGAAAGCAAACGAATATTTCATACAACAAATTGAATCTAATTAGTCAATCATATATATAGTTCATAATTTTACATCAAGGAAAAGCAATAATATAAACTGGTGATGGCGTCACTTTTTTGTTTTTTTTATAGATCTATAGAAGACCACATAAGAATGGAAATCATCACATTTTACTGTGCCCTGCACTCACAATTTCTTGCATATTTTGTAACATGTAATTAACCATTGATAATATCTTAAATCATTTTTTTCTTATTTTGTGTTATCAAGTTCATGTGCTACTGATGTAAAAGACGCTATATTAAATCTAGACTGTTCTAAAGCCATTGGCCCCGACCTTGTGAATCCTCGATTGCTTAAAGAATCTGTTGATATTATATGTAAGCCCTTAAGCACACTGTTTAACCTATCTCTAACGTCTGGTATTTTCCCAACAGAATGGAAATCTGCTAATGTAACCCCTGTACATAAAAAAGAAAATAAGTCTATCTTAACAAACTATAGACCGATATCCTTATTATCTATTGTTGGAAAATTAATGGAACGATGCATTTTTAAATATGTTCACAATTTTTTGCATGACCACTCGCTACTTTCTCCTCACCAATCTGGATTTAGACACGGCGACTCACCCGTTAATCAACTTCTTGCTATAACTCGTGATATTAACTCTGCTTTAGACCATGGTAAAGAAATACGAATTGTCTTTTGTGATATTAGCAAAGCTTTTGACTGCGTTTGGCATAAGGGACTACTAAGTAAGCTTTCAGGTTTTGGAATTCGGGGTTCACTTCTAAAATGGTTCGAAAATTATCTCTACAATCGTTAACAAAGAGTTGTTATCAACGGAAAATTTTCTAATTGGTCTGAAATTAAGCCCGGGGTTCCCCAAGGCTCGATACTGGGCCCCCTTTTTTTTTTTTTTTATTTATAAATGACATTGTGAAAGACGTATATACGAGCTAATATAAAATTATTCGCAGATGACACCTCTTTGTATGTCATTATCGACTCACCTAGGATAAGTGCAGTCGATTTGAATTTCGATCTTCGTAAAATTCATGAATGGTCAGTGAATTGGTTGGTTAACTTCAATCCTACTAAAACAGAAACCTTATTAATATCCAAAAAGACTAATTCCCCAATTCATCCTCCTCTACATATGAACAATATTTTGCTTTCTGAGGTAAATTCACATAGGCATCTATCAACAATGGCGGTTGGACTGATCATATCAACTTGATCATATCCAAGGTTTCACCAAAATTGAATATTTTACGCGGATTCAAATTCATTTTAGATCGTACTTCCCTTCAAACTCTGTATTTTACTCTTATCCGTCCTATTTTTGATATGGGAACATTGTTTGGGATAACCTTACAGAAACTCAGTCTGACATGCTAGAAAATCTCCAATTAGAGGCAGCGCGTATAGTTACTGGCGGAACTAAACTCACAAGTAGAGTAAAACTTTATCTTGAAACAGGCTGGCTTCCCTTAGAGCAAAGACGTAAACACCACAAAATAATTCATTTCCATAAAATGGTTCACGGTCTCCTTCCTCAGTATCTACAAGAAATTCTTCCTCGACGTAATAATAGCATCCATGATCACAATACTCGTGTTGGAAATAACTTTCGCCCTCCTCCTTGTCGCACGAGTCTTTACATGAAATCCTTCCTGCCATCTGTAATCCCTTTGTGGAATTCCTTGCCAGATGCAATCAAAAGTGATCCGTCCATAACTAAATTGAAAAGTCATTTGAATAAACCACGCCACAAAGTTCCACATTACTTCCTTAGCGGTAATAGACTGGGTCAGATTCACCATGCAAGATTAAGGATGGTGTGCAGTCCACTAAAATTTTATCTATTTCATAAAAATCTTATAGATAGTCCTCTATGCATGTGTAATCATGAAGATGAGACCAACGAACATTTCTTATTACGTTGTCCACTTTTCGCGCAGTTTCGCTTACGTTGTTTTAGTGCTCTAAACTATCCCTGATCAACTGAAATACTACTCTTCGGTGATAACGAACTCACGTGTGATGAAAATCTTTTGATTTTTTCCAGTGTTCAAGAATTTATAATTATTTCTAAAAGATTTGAATGATTGTTTTTATTTTTTTATTCTTTATTGTTTGCACAGCTGTTACAGCAGGTTGTATATCTCATGTCATGGCATAAAATTCCTCTCTAATCTTTTTCTTCTGGTCTTTTCATCTCTCCTCTTTCCGAATTTCCCCATTTTTCATTTATTCAAGTATTACCTTGCTCACTTACGTATTCTCCCACTTGCTGCCGTTTACTCAATGTGTTATAAAAGGAAACGGATTAATATAAGTCTTATACTTGTTTCCGAATCCTATTCACATTATGATTGTATGATTGTGTAATGTATATGTATGAATTGAATGAATAAAATAAAGTTTATATTAAGTTCATGTGGAATTTAATTTGCATAATGAGGATTTTGGAATTATAAAACATAAATAAGTGAAAGCGTTATGTTATAGCATAAATATAACAAGATTCTAAAAAGTTGAATGATAAGCAACCTTTGTGTGGATTATTGAATCATATACAGTTTATTCAAGTGTCTTCAATATTTTGATTGATGTCTTACATTAAAAGATTAATATCCAACTCAGACGGCAATTGGGCCGTGATTCATGAATGATTACAAAAACTAATTTGAAGTACTTCTCGGTCAAATAAACCCCTACTATTTTACATACAATACAGTTGTGCAACATGAAGAACATTTAGGTCCATTCTCTGAAAATGATGCCAATTTTAGGCCCAGTTTCCTCCGTTTCAGTTAATACACAAGTCCGTTTCGCCACCTAATACAAGGGGCGCAAGTCCTGCACCCTCCAAGTCCATTAACCTTCTCCAGGTTGATACCGCTACCCTATCAATCAAATTAAGTAACTCTGATAGATCTATAATGCGTACCAGACAGAATGGAACAACATACACTCGTACTTTGCTTGTCTTTAAGATTATTGGAAATGATGAATATTTACAAATTATTCTTCAATTGTTGGATAAATATTAAGTAAACTTTATACTCATCACAAAAAGAAATTGTAGCTGAAAGGTTCTTGCTTTTTTCTAACTGAGTCAAAATATAACAAACAAAGGGCCATAACTCGTAAAATATATTCAAATGAAATAAACGCAGCTTCATGACATGGCATACCCAGTTTGAAAAAAAAGATGGTTATTGATGGTGGGGAAGAGACCTCCGAACAAACCACATAATGCCTGAATTAAATAAGTTCCACAAAGGGCATAGCCTCTGTCCTTATCTTTAGTTATGTTGTTAAATCAAACTGCAGTTCAGGAAAACACAATTTTATGTCATGGTTATGAAACATACCAAGTTTGAAAACTTTGAAGAGATTACCAAACAAACCACATTGATACATGATGCCCAGGCCAATTTAACGAAGTTCTAGAGTGGGCCTAGTACACAACTAATGCCATGGTATATGTATACTAAGTTTGAAAGAAATGGATTATTTAGTGTAGGAGGAGGTCTCCACACAAACCCAATGTATTTGCTACACAATGACCATTTTGGCAAATTTGCAATACTGTTACTCAAAAAATGTGAATGACGACAACAAAGCCCATTTAATTTGGCTTTGGGGATTCGAAGGGATAATGTAACTCCAAAACGTTATATATGCCGAATATCTGTAAAGTAATGTTTTGACACCTTTTAACTCTTAGACGTGCACCAAAAAAATATTGTTTTCACATAATCGATAAAGTTCAAAGCATGTCAAAAAGCAGCTTTTTGTCACAAAATCTATTAATTTGACATGTGACATCCATTGATAAACAGTGCTAGTCATATGATATTGACGTTTATTGATCAACTATACTTGTCATGTGCCATTCACATGTATTGATAAACAGCTAACACCAAAACTACTAACATTTGAAAACCAACGTAACCGAAACTGGGGTGACAACATTAGTTTTCTATCTTCTTTGAAGAAATTAACTAATGAAATTAAAAAATGATTCCAGCTCTACATCTTCTTTGAAAAAAACGACCTAATAAATTTCAAAAAATTATTCAAAGCAGTGACTTATACTGTCATGCATTTTAAACACATCTTTCAAATTTTCAATGACATGTTCCAGATCACAAAATATTACATAGTCAGTATACATATCCACTCACAGTAAAATCCATACTTAGAATTATCCAATATTAATAATACTAATAGCGAATCTAAATATAATATCAAAGCATTGTAGCCAAAGGATCTCCATAGAATAGAAACTAGATAAGAGATGGCCTGACTGAACTGGTTTGTGTTTCTTGCGCATGCACCAATTTAGCTTATTATAACAGTGCTTAACAGGATCTTTCATTTGACCAATAAAGATCATTTAATGGTGTGCGCAAAGATCTCGCACTCGGATATTTTACTTATTATGTCAAGAAGCTTAAGCCACTGAAGCAAAAAGTATTAAACATAAACACTGCAATTTTGTTAATGAGTAGTTTTATTTTTAGCTCACCTGGCTGAAGGGCAAGTGAGCTTATGTCGTGGTGTGGCGTCCGTCCGTCCGGCGTCAATTTTTCATTTAAACAACTTCTGCTAATAACCAAGAGACCCAGGGACTTGATATTACACGTGTAGCAAAGAAATGACCTTGACTTTCATTCAAGGTCACATGGGTCAAAAAGGCTATAATCTTCCAACGACTTCTTCTCAATAAGCAAGAGGCCCAGGGAACTGATATTGGACCTGTAGCATGCCGGGTGAAGGGCTACCAAGATTGTTCAAATAAATGACCTTCACCTTCATTCAAGGTCACAGAGCTCGAGGTGAAATAGGCTATAATCTTCCCACGACTTCATTTCAATAACCAAGATGCCCAGGGACTTGATATTGGGCCGGTAGCATACTGGGGTGAAGGGCTACCACGTTTGTTCAAATAAATGTCTTTGACCGTAATTCAAGGTCACAGAGGTGAAATAGGCTATAATCTTCCAACTACTTCTTCGCAATAAGCATGGGGCCCAGGGACTTAATATTGGGCCTGTACCATGCTGGGGTGAAGGGTTACCATGCATATGTTTGTTCCAATAAATGACCTTGAACTTCATTCAAGGTCACATGGGAACTTCATTCAAGGTCACATGGGTCAAATAGGCTATAATCTTCAAACAGCTTCTTCTCAATAACAAAGCCCAGGGACGTGATATTGGGCCTGTAGCATGCTGGGTCGTAGGGCTACCAAATTTGTTAAAATAAATGACCTTGACCTTCATTCATGGTCACAGGGGTGAAATTGGCTTAAATCTGTACACAATAATTTTGCGATAGCCAAGAGTCTGAAGCCTGACATTAGGCAAATATTATGCTGGAATGAAGGACTAGAAAATTCTTTGATATGAAAAAGGGGTAATCAGCATAGTATTTGTAGAAATTACCTCAATCAACGTCAAAGTTGGTGTAGAGCCAGGTGAGCGGTACAGGCCCATTGGGCCTCTTGTTTGAGAGGTACAGTATGTATGATGGGGACAAAATTGAGATATCTTCTTATTCTCCCATGCATGTAAAGACACATATATAAAGAAAGGATTTATTTTTTGGAAATTAAAAATATGTCTGCAAGACATGGAAGTCCTCCCTCCTCCTGAGGATTTCAGTTTGTCGAATTTGATTTTGTGATGGGACATTTAATCTCGATGTGTCCCTGCATTCTGTTGTGTTATTTTCGGCGAAGTCCTAATGCCTATATGACTGATCTGTTATCTTGCCTATGAGTTAAACATGTTCTTGGCATTTATAGCAATTACTTGTTCCAAATAGAAATTAAAAACAAATCGCCCGTTTCCGGCAGATATGTGTAGAATGTTGGAATTTGTAGCATAAACCATCTACTACTTGCACTATCAATATATTATTTTGGTTTTAGTGTACCAAGGTATTGCCTAACAACAAATTCAGTAGGTTAATTCACCACAGTACACTGTGTGGATACATATATTACATAATCATTATATTTATTATATATATATGATAGCAAAGATGTAATCAACACAACAAGTATTGTTTGCTTATGAGTGTATATATTGAAACAAATTTGTGCAAACCTCACAATCCATTTAGTATGGAGTTACTTCCCCTTTAAATATGCTAGAGGTGTAAATGCCATTTCTAGTTTTCAATATAAGCCAGTTACCATTTTATCATATACAAAAAACATTTTGAATCCATGAAATAATGCAATTATTTTCATTATCATAGTCACGAAAATAGTATTTGGGTGAAGTAGAGTACTCGACTTTTCAAATTACATTACTACATCTTACAACACCCAGAATAAGCTCCGCCTACCTCTCTCATGACTGCAAAAAAAAAACATGTGCACCCCTGACCCCTGTGTCTTCAGTACTAACAGTACTTTGATTTGATTAATTTCTCTGTTATTTCCGTAAAATCAGGGAAAATCGTTGTGAAAGCATGCTATGTTCAATTCTAATTGACGTTTTAAATCGCAATCGCATCTACGAAGAGGGACAGCATATTTTCGATGCAGTATGAGCTGTATACAGAGCTAGATCCAAGGATTAATTTGATACATAGTATAGGCAGCAAATATACCACGGGCATCGATAACATTGGTAAGCTGTTTGTGTGAATGTATATAAAGATATAGACCTACATGTACATTATAGGCTATAATCTTCAAACGACTTCTTCTCAATAACCAAGAAGCCCAGGGACTTGATATTGGACCTGTAGCATGCTGGGGTGAAGGGCTACAAAGTTTGTTCAAATAAATGGCCTTGACCTTCATTTAAGGTCACATGGGTCAAATAGGCTATCATCTTCAAACGATTTCTCAATAACCAAGAGGCACAGGGACTTTCTATTGGGCATGTAGCATGCTTGGGTGAAGGGCTACCAAGTTTGTTCAAATAAATGACCTTGACCTTCATTAAAGGTCACATGGATCAAATAGACAATAATCTTCAAACGACTTCTCAATAACCAAGAGGGACTTGGTCTTGGGTCTGTAGCATGCTGGGGTGAAGGGTTACAAAGTTTGTTTAAAAAAAATAACCTTGACCTTCATTCAAGGTCACATGAGTCAAATAGGCTATAATCTTCAAACTTCTCAATAACGAAGAAGCCTAGGGACTTGGTATTGCGTCTGTAGCATGCTTGGGTGAAAGGCTACGCAGTTCAACTAAATGACCTTGACCTACATTCAAGGTCACAGGAGTGAAATCGGCTTAAATCTGTAAACAATAAGTTTGCTATAGCCAAGAGCCTCCGAGACCTGATATTAGGCCAATAGAATGCTGGAATGAAGGACTAGAACATTTATTAATATAAATAAACCTAGCTTACTATGATGTTTGTTTGTTTGTTTATGTTTTACGGCCCATAGACAACTAGGGTCATTTAGGGTCAAACAATAATTGTCATTTTTAGCCCACCATCATCAGATGGTGGGCTATTCAATCGCCCTGCGTCCGTGGTCCGTCGTCCGTCCGTCCGTCCGTCCCTCCGTCCGTAAACAATTCTTGTTATCGCTAATCCTCAGAAAGTACTAAAGGGATCTTTCTCAAATTTAATATGTAGGTTCCCCTTGGTGTCTAGTTATGCATATTGCATTTTGAGACCAATCGGAAAACAACATGGCCGACAGGCAGCCATCTTGGATTTTGACAATTGAAGTTTGTTATCGCTATTTCTCAGAAAGTACTGAAGGGATCTTTCTCAAATTTCATATGTATGTTCCCCTTGGAGCCTTGTTATGCATATTGCATTTTGAGACCAATCGGAAAACAACATGGCCGACAGGCAGCCATCTTGGATTTTGACAATTGAAGTTTGTTATCGCTATTTCTCAGAAAGTATTGAAGGGATCTTTCTGAAATTTCATATGTATGTTCCCCTTGGTGCCTAGTTATGCATATTGCATTTTGAGACCAATCGGAAAACAACATGGCCGACAGGCAGCCATCTTGGATTTTGACAATTGAAGTTTGTTATCGCTATTTCTCAAAAAGTAATGAAGGTATCTTTCTCAAATTTCATATGTAGGTTCCGCTTGGTTCCTAGTTATGCATATTGCATTTTGAGACCAATCGGAAAACAACATGGCCGACAGGCAGCCATCTTGGATTTTGACAATTGAAGTTTGTTATCGCTATTTCTCAGAAAGTAATGAAGGTATTTTCTCATATTTCATTTGTAGGTTCTTCTTGGTTTCTTATTATGCTTATTGCATTTTGGGATCGATTGGAAATCAACATGGCCGACAGGCAGCCATCTTGGATTTTGATAATTGAAGTTTGTTATCGTTATTTCTCAGAAAGTGCTGGAAGGATCTTTCTGAAATTTCATTTGTAGGCTGCCCTTGGTGCCTAGTTATGCATATTAGATTTTGAGAACAATCAGAAAACAACATGGCCGACAGGTAGCAATCTTGTATTTTGACGATTGAAGTTTGTTATCGCTATTTTACAGAAGGTACTGAAGGGATCTTTCTCAAATTTCATATGTAGGTTCCCCTTGGTCCCTGGTATTGCATTTTGGGACCAATCGGAAAATAACATGGCCGACAGACAGCCATTATCGCTTAATCTTTAATTTCATATATAGGTTCCTCTTGTTTTTAATTGAAGTTTATATTTTTTGACATAGTGTTATATATATTTCCTATTTCTCAGAAAGTAACAAATTATGAATGAATATTATTCAAAATACATCTATTGTGGGTTAATTGGTCTGAAATCCTGTATATACAGTGTAAAAGGAGCGGCTTTTCACCTCAAATGGACACCTTTAAATATTTATACCCAGGTTTGCTGATCTTGCGTCCGTCAGGGTCTTACATTCTGAGTCATAATTTGTAAGTGAAGTCTGGCAAATAAACACAAACTCAAGATATATAAGGTTCAGGTAGTTTAATTAATTAAGACAGCACTATCAAAAATATACATACATTGGGACAAATTATACAACTCTGTCACACACTCCAAGTTACCAACACACATACTATAAGTCAAAAGTGTTCAGTAAACTAACGGCTACATTGCCCTACTCCTATAAGAATACTAACGACTACACAGCCCTACTCCTATGTTATAGACAACAGTATAAAAACCTACACAACTAGTTCATAGCCTAAATACTGACTTCTACATGACTGACATGAAACCTACATGTATGAGTGTGACTGGTAAACTATTCTATTCTCTATACCCTAACAAAATCATTTCCAGCAGTACCCTACATAATCTACCTACAACTTTTCCTATCAGGGAAATAGAGCCAAACCAGTCTTGTCAAGACTTTTATTCTGACTGCCGAACAATACTGATGAACTGGCGTAAGTATTCAACCGCGGCGAACCGCACTTGCAATATCCGGACCAAATTTTCGGAACGCTTCTGCTGCTATAACCAAATACAGAGTTCCGAATGGTATTAACTTTTGGTATAAGAATGCATGGACAAACCAGATTACGGCAAGCAGATTACAGACAAATCTACCTAATGATTTTCCACAACATTTACAACAGTGGGTCAAAGAAGTACCAGGTAATATAAACAGTATAATCCAGATAACACTGGATCCTCACATAAATGTATGGAGGATACGAATTACTTGTAATGATTATATGGGGCAAAGAAGTAATTCAAACAGTGTGAACAATGAGGCTTGTTAAATTTTCGAGGCAATCCGCCCCTTTATCAAAACACAAAAAATACAAATACAATCACATAATATATATAAGAAGTACTGGAAATACAATAAAATACAATAAGAATAATGTTTTAGTATTGTATTTTATTGTATTTCCAGTACTTCTTATTTTTCGAAAATTTAACAAGCCTCATTGTTCACACTGTTTGAATTACTTCTTTGCCCCATATATATATACAGTCAAACCTCGATGATTCGAACTTCGTTGATTCGAATTTCTCGCTGTATCGAACTTTTTGCTTGGTCCCGATTTCCTTACTATATAACGCTGCTAACGAACCTATGCATGATTCGAATTTTTATAAATCGAAGTTTTCGATGTATCGAACTTTTTTCATGGCCCGTTAGCTATGATGTCATAGGTAATTGACATCTCATGATTCGAACAAAAGTTTACCTGTACTGACCACTGGACAGCTGTTGGTCGTGACCCCCGCGGCAAGATTTCACACTTCTCCCCTAGATGCCCTGACTGACAATAGGGATAACGATAGCGTATGTTGTCACTCCCGATCATGGGGTTAATTAATAATCAGACCAATTTGATAGATAAAAGGTGTATTTAGAAGCCATGACATTTAATCACTGCGGTAAAACATTTCGGTAGTCGTCTCTGATAATCTTCGCCGCCATTGAAATCAGCGGTCTGTGAGTAAATTTTACGGAACTATAAAACAAGCGGATGAATTTTAAACACAAACAATTAGCGATGTCTTCATTCATAAGTGTCACATTGCAAACTTATACATAAATATCCAAGTAAATCGATTATTTGTCATTCAATCATGCATTCTCCAACCGATCGGCATTCCGTATTTTATATGCACATAACGTAACCGCACGTGTCTTTAGCAGAAAAGCCTAACGACTTACGTAAGTGTGCATTGTACTTCTTTTGCTTTATCTGTTAAACGCGATATAAGTGTTTTGTAACCGATACATAGTTTGTTTAATTAATAAAATGCTTAGGTATAATTAATGAAATTAACTTTTGAGCCTGACAGGCGACGATCATCACGAAGACACCGAGGACATGTAACGTTAACATATATGGTCATTATCAAGAAAACATCGATCTATTGTCAACCATGAATAATTCGAAGTCCCGCTGTTTCGAAGTTTTTCTTTTAGTCCCTTGAACTTCGAAACATCGAAGTTTGACTGTATATATAGTTTAAAAATATAAATTCAACACGACAACTGTATATATATATATGCATGTATTATGGGTTTTTTTTTATTGTTTTTTGATTATTACAGACAAAATGTTATTTTTCAGTCTTAGAAACTCCTTAGTTCAGACAAGATTGAAGGAAAACTTCCATTTGTTCATTTTATGTAATTGTGCAGTCATTTCTCTTTACAGCATATATATATCCCTGACAACATTGCACCAAAATGACCAGCATTTTAAACATTGAAATAATTTTTACAAATTATTATTGAAGTATTGTTATAAATCGAAGATGCTAGTAATGATACTATTTCATTTCTTGGATAAGGTTTTAAACATTGATTGAAATGGGTTTTTTTATTTTTATTTTTTTTTTCTAATAAAGTAGAGTTATAAATCATGTAGCACAGCTTGGATCTCTGCATTGAATTATACATGTAATCAAAATGATACTGTTTCATTGCATGATTAATGTTTTTAGGAAATTATTTATCAAAGAATATTTATTTAAATGGTACAATATTTTTCTTAGAATACTTATTTACAATTAAAATTATATTTTTTAAAAAAATCGTTGGCAGCGGTATTCGAACCCTTACATTACTGAATCACGTGACCGGAAGTATTCGACAATAGTGCAATCTGGGATACGGCAAGGTAATGACGGGCACATGTTTTCGTGATTAACTGCTTGGATTATTTCTTTATAGGGTTTCTTCCAGATGTTACGTTGACTTGCAGTACATATTGATATGTTTTAACACATGGTCTACATTCCTGAGTAGTTATGAACCTCTTACATTGTAAATACGATACATTATGGCCTTGCAATTGTCAGTTGGCCCCGTGCAGGCTAAACATCCTACTGCGTAATAAATAGCCTAGTTGTGTACTCATATACGGAACCATGGAATTGATACATGTTACACATAGTGTTCTATTGTTTTCGTTGATAAAATTGGATGTAGAAGATGCTAGCAGCAATGTTTTAGCATTTACCGAGCGATCCATAACAGGCAGCTAGCTGTGCATCATAAATTGTGCTTACACTAGCTAGGGGCCCATTTTATTATCTGTTCAAGATCCGGCACACTAAGGTGATTTCTTACAAAAGGCTATTCATCCTACGTCACAATGAACTAGTGATGGGTGCAAATTTAAAGGGGATCGTCAAAATATTGTAGGGCATTTCTTTGTACGGTAATTATAATTCCTTATAGATATAATATACATCACCTGTGACGATCAGGGCTTGGAGACACTCTTGTTTCTTGTTCAGATTGAACTGATATCCGGGGGCCTTACAATCATGTTTATGAAGATTTCTTGCTAGTGCAATCAAATTACAATATTATTTGCTTATCTTATATGTCTACAAAATTTAAGATGTGTCGGCAACGGATTTAATACATGCACAAATAAAAAACTTAAATTCTAAATGCATTGTTTTTTGTTTATCTGAATTGATTTTGGATGACCTTACATATGCACTAGTCACAATAAACTTTTCTCTGCACTTTAATTCTCCCTTCCCACTACTCCCACAACATGAGAGCCACTCGGGTCAGCTTTTTTATGATCTATGTTTAGACCTACTTGTTGGTCATGTAATTAGTACATTGATGTCCAAAATATTGAGCGACGTTAAATATATAACACGTTAGTGAATATATTGTTATAAAATGTCAAAATATAATTATTTAATCATAGAAAGTATGTTTCCATGATTTTATATTGTCCTGCTTGTTTTTATGCATATTAAATAATTGTACTCCTATTTTTTATAAACTGAACTGAAAACAAGTATGACGGTATTTACAAGAGAAAGAGAGTTAAATTATTGGGTGGTAGTGGTAACACACTTGCCTTTCATCAAGACGGCCGGGGTTCGATTCCCTGATCGGACGTGAATAGGTTTGAGGTCACCTTTATCGGGTAGTAGAAGTTGAAATATTAACATTAATACTACAGTTTTACTCGCAATGTAAACCAAATTTCTTCAAATATTAAGTCTTTAAAATTCATAATTTGCCCCAAGTATCACTAATTACCAAAAAGACAGAAATTATTTGTGTACACTATGTCATTTTTCTGTGTATAAAACTTGGTATATAAATTTCAACAATAGAAATATGCATGTTTCTGATTTCCGTATGAAGGAATGCCCCTTCAACACATTTTGAACAACTTTGATTAAATGTGGGCGTTGGAAATAGGAGGTTGTAATGCGATGCATATCAAAAGTTTCTCGTGTTAAACCTTTAATATTATTGGAGTACTTATCCACAAGTAATAGATCGTTTTAAATCGCTTTTCCGAGATGAGTTATTTAACCCCCTGTAACGATTAAAAGACCATGTGCATCCAACTTTTTATTCTGAAAATTTAAGAAAACTTTAAACATGATTTTTTTTTTTTGTCGCGAAATCTTGTCCGCACATCTCTAAACCCCTGGGCCAATTTCAATGAAACTTCACTCAAATATAAAGGACCATGTGTAGATGTACATGCTATTTTTTTTTTCTCTCAAAATTTTGGTTGTTATGGTAACCGCTTACTATAAACAAGTTTTCTTAATAGTACAAGTTTTATCTGGACAGATTACATCGAAACATTAAAAAAGATATAAAAATAAATTCTGTTGCAATTTTGTCCCGGTTAGGCTTATTTTTGGCTAATCTCAATGGACTAATAGAGGAATTGGAGAAAGAAAGAGACAAACTGTTTTGAACTAAAAAAAAATACTGTTCGAATAACAGAATGCTGATCAACCCGTACAGATTTGCACAATTGCCAAGCCAAAGGATTTGATTGGTTGAAATGTTTTCCAAGTTTGATTGAATTTGATGAAACTTATTTCATATGGAGATTAGCGGATACTGCATTTATGTTGTGCAGGTCTTCATGTGTGTTATTTTTTACTCGCTGTTGAAACGTGTTAATTGCTTAAATTACATCAGGTATAAAATTATTGTTGAATTAAACAAGGCAGGGATAAGTTCAACAAATCTAATGTTACACGTTAGTGTTTCATGTTTTGTTTCTTGCCATTTGACAGGTGTATATTTTATAGCCCTGCTGTACTTTGATAACGTAGCGACAAGTTGGTGAGGAAATATTAGAAACAGCCTTTACTTTAGTATGTAAGCGAAAGACCTCATTACTCCCTCCTTACTTCACTTACCAAATAATATGAGAATTCTGTGACCCCTGTCCAGACTATCTTTTACTTCCAGATACTTGCAGTCTTTATCTACAGTTTAGTACTGCTGAAATGTTTGAATTTTCATAAGTTGCTTTAAAGTCTATCTTTCACAATGTTACTGTATCCCTTTGAATTGAAACTTTGTTAGGTTACTGATACTATCATCACAGGATTACATACGTTTAGGTTTAAGACCTGACTTTCTGAATTTGCACTAAAATTCACTTTAACAATTTTGTATGGACTTTAATATCATTGACAAAGTGAGGAAGCTGATACATATAATTACAGGTAAATCTTGATATGTATTATTTATTAACTTGTAGGTGATGGGTCGAAGACGTTCAGGTGGTATCCGCCAGGCGGTTGTGATGCAGAAGCAGAGGATGAGGGAGAGGAGAGCTGCACGAGCAGAGTCATTCGATGCCTCGGCATCAGATGGTTTGGGAGAACCATCCCCAGTGTTGGCAACTGCGGGAAAATCTCCAAATGCCCTGAGGTTGGTAACTCCTCAGGGAAGTCTGTGCGTCCAAAAGGATGTCCCACCGAGGTCTGATTCGCCACCGTGCGAATGTACACCACCGCGTGTACCACCAGTAACTACCGATGGTAGGGATGGTGCAGGGCAGACGAACACCACTGGGTCAGTACCTACTGATTGCACATCACACGTGCCATCACAACAAACTTGTGATGCAGTGGTTCAAGATGTTGAAACAAAAGTTACAAGAACTTGTGTTAACGAAACAAAAAACGATTTAATGAACAAATCAAAGAACAAACTGAAATGCAACTCAAAAAATGAAACAAAAGCCTTACCTCAGAGCAGAACAAAAGATGAGAAAACTCTTAAAGAACAAGATAATACTCTGACTCATCTACCCAATGAACAAAAAGACAGACTTTTTGAAAGAATATCTCAAATAGAAAATGAAAGCAAGGTGAGAATAGATTCTGATAATAATCAAGCATACGCTGATACTATTGATGATAATATAACAGACGTTATATTTGTACAACAGACTGAGCCTGAAATTTATCCATTTACACCACTGTCTTTGAAATCAAAGGAGACCTTTGTAATGCAGTTTGGATTTAAGAATGTTATTTCGGATAGTAACACACAAATCACCAAAGAAAGTCGCACACTAGCCAGACCAAAGCAAACAAAAACAATATGTGGTGATGGAAATTGCTTTTTTAGAGCTGTATCTCATGTTCTATGTGACAGTGAAGAAAATCACATGTTCTTTAGAAATGAAGTTGTAAATCATATGATCGATAATGATATACATTTTAGAAGTCACTTAAGATCTGGTGAACGCTCTGTAAGTAATTATGTGGTTAAGAAACGTATGCTGCATAATGGTACATGGGCAACAGAGGTGGAAATAATAGCTGCAGCAGACTTTTTGAAAACAGATATCTTTATCTATGATGATGCACAGTCTACTTGGCTAAAATTTTCAGCAAAACAAGTCCGCCCATTTGTAGATGTTAATGATGAAAGTATATCCTTAATTCACAAATATCAAGCTCATTTTGATGTTGTTTTAGATGTTATGGAAAAGGATTGTTCTATTGAAACATTTGCTGGAAACAAACAAAATATTTACTTTGCAGTTCAAAGTACAGACGAAAAAGAACAAACTAAGCAAGTACCAATGGCAGTACAAGGCCACTTTGACCAAAGCGATCCAAGGTTTCTGGACAATGCTGGTAAGCAATGTGTCATGAACAGTTTGTCAGCTCTTATTTACAGTTGCAACACACATACAGCAGCTTGGACACCATTTGATGTAGATCAAATCCTTACAAAAGGCAATGAAATGTATGAAATTTTGCAGCGTAGTAGTACCATTGAGCATGACCTGCTAGCAATTCATGAAATACCAAGATGTGTTGAGTACAATGATGAGTTATACCACTTCACATTTCAAGAATCACTTATGGGTACGCTTGACAGTACAGGACAAAATTTAGACGAATTTCAGTTTTATACACTGGATGAAGCTTTAACAATATCTTTGATGCAGGATGATGGCCAGGGTGCATTTGTGACATTTAGAGGAAATACATTTGTTGTCATTAAACAGGATCACCTTTACTGTATATGCGATTCTCACTCGAGAAATGTATCTGGCATAGTTGATCCAAATGGCTCTAGTACTGTTATACATCATCAAACTATTGAGAATGTGTTACATCATTGTCTTCATCTTGCAGAATCTATGGCATGTCGAATAAATGATGTTTTTGAAATAACTGCCGTCACAGTGTCTAAAGCATCTTCCACCGAATCAGGAACTAGTCGTACAAGTTCACTATCAAACCAAAATACGGAAAAAGTTTCAGTCGGGAGTAGGATCACACTAGAGTCCTTTTTCCAAGATCAGGAAAAGAGGACAAAAAGTTGGAGAATGAAAACTGACGATGGAAATAACACGACACTTTTTCTGTTTCTACCTGCACAAGGAAAGAATATATGCGTAACTATATGAGAAGAATAAGACAGAGTTCTAAACAAGCAAGCTTTCAGAAAAAAGACAAGACCAGGAAGAGAGATGAAAGGCAAAATAATCCAGAAAAACACCGTGCCATAGATAAACAAAGCAAGGCCAATGCACGTGATAACAATCCAGAAAAACAGAGACTAATAGATGTACAAAAGAAGGCTAATGCACGTGCAAAAAACCCAGAAAGGTACAAGGCTGTAGATAAACAAAGCAAGACCAATGCACGTGATAAAGATCCATAAAAACAGAGACTAATAGATGTACAAAAGAAGGCTAATGCACGTGCAAAAAACCCAGAAAAGTACAAGGCTGTAGATCTACAAAGCAAGACTAATGCACGTGATAAAAATCCAAAAAAGTTACAGGAACTTGACCTAAAGAGCAAACAACGAGCCAGAAAAGATCCTCTATACCTCGAGCAAGAGCAGCTGGTGAAAAAGAAAGCTAGACTTGATCCATTGTTTTTACAAGCCGAAGCTAAAGCTGATGTTTCTAGGAAAAGGCAGTTACGCTTAAATAAAAACTTCCTTGAGAACGAAAGGTTAAAACAAGTAGAATGAAGGAAGCAAAACACAATAGAACATAACACATTAGATAGAATACGAAAGGCAGATAAACGAAAACATGATTCATTTAGTGGTAATGAAAGACAGCAATACAAAAAGAGGCGTTTTGGAAATAATATCGCAGAATGCATAACTGTCTTCCAAAGAAAAATTCAGAGAGGGCCTGAATATGTGTGCACATGTTGTCAACAGACGTGGTTTAGTGAAAGTGTGAAAGAAAGTTGCCCGATTCCTGTTTTTCCACAATACACAGATTTCTATACAGGATTCAAATCGGTAGATGGTAAGGAATGGATTTGTCATACATGTTATGCCTCATTGAAGAAATGCAAAGTCCCAAAACTGTCGGTCAAGAATGGAATGAAATGGCCAGAAAAACCACCAGAATTAGACTTGCATCCACTAGAAGAACGCCTTGTAGCTCTGAGAATACCTTTTATGCAAATACGAGAATTACCACGAGGCGGACAATACTCTGTAAAAGGAAATGTAGTCAATGTCCCAATAGATATTCAGCCAACTATAAATGCATTACCAAGACAAATGGATGAACATTTCACAGTTGCTGTAAAACTGAAAAAAAGACTAACATATAAATCATGTGTTTTGTCGGAGAATGTTCGGCCTAACATGGTACTCTCTGCCCTTCATTGGTTGATGAAGAACAGTGATTTGTATAAGAATTCTTGTATTAAAATTGATGATGATTTGGTTCAGAAAACAGCTGAAAGTGCTGAAGAATTTGTTCAAGAATTCACTAAAGTACAAGATAATGAATTAAATGTGCTGAAAAATCAATCTAGTTCTGTACCTACTGATCAATTCAAAATCAGACACTTCAAAGAGAATAATTCAGATAATAAAAGCTATGATGACAGCACTGATGCTTAT
This sequence comes from Pecten maximus, assembly GCF_902652985.1. Taxonomy (NCBI): domain Eukaryota; kingdom Metazoa; phylum Mollusca; class Bivalvia; order Pectinida; family Pectinidae; genus Pecten; species Pecten maximus. Next base: position 20,455,734 of record NC_047031.1, on the reverse strand, counting down.
GAGAAAGATGATAATTTCATTGAAATGAATGAAGATGAATGCGTTCAAGGCAATTCTGATACGCTCATTGATGAAGCCAACCTTGACACAAACAAAGAGCTAATCTTTGCACCAGGTGAAGGTCAGCGACCAATCGGTCTCTATCATGACGAAAATGCTGAGGTTCTATCATTTCCATCGCTATATTGTGCACAAAAAAGGTTGGAAAACAATGAGCGACAAACACCTGTTTCATACAGTGATTTAGCAAAATGGGAACTTCGAAGTGTTGATCGAAGAGCTTCAGCATCTGTTCCAAATATATTTTTCAAATTGAACAAAATACAAAGAAAACAGGTAGCAGACAAAGTGAATTTGGCAATCCGCAGAAAAAAGAGTGACGGAAACAAAATTACTGCTTCAGATGCACAAAATCCTGAAATAGCAGACAAGATGGTAAGCTTAAATGAAGGCTACTATATCTTCAGAACTCTCAGAAATTCTCCAGCATATCTTTCTTCAAGAAAAAAAGACGTCTTTGCAATGATAAGACAGATAGGATTACCAACATGGTTTATGTCATTGTCTTCTGCCGATACTCGATGGAACGAGTTGCTTAAAACCCTTGCTGTGTTATCTGGCACACCTTGCTCTGACCAACAAATAAGAAATATGACTTGGTCTGAAAAAGTTAAACTTGTACAAAAAGATCCAGTGACATGCAGCCGATATTTTGATCATAGGGTTCAAGTATTTATGAATACTGTTTTGAAAAGTGAACATGCCCCAATCGGAAGTGTAACAGACACTTTTCAGCGTATAGAATTTCAGAACAGAGGTTCTCCACATGTTCACATGATGATATGGACTGAAAATGCACCCAAATACAACATTGATTCAGAAGAAGACATTATTCGATATGTTGATAAATATGTGACGTGTTCTCTTGATGTAGATGATGACATGCAGGAGTTTATCAAAATGCAAGTACACAAACATTCTAAAACTTGCAAGAAAGGTGGCAGATCTGTGTGTAGATTTGGATTTCCACTACCCCCACTTCCAAACACTATGTTATTGGAACCACTTGAAACAGATGTTGATGAATACAGACAGAAATACTCGGAAATTCATGCTAGAATGAATGAATTCAAAGATGGATGTGACATGTCTTATGAAGAGTTTCTAACAGAAGTTGTACAAATTGAAGAGGCAGAGTACATTAAGTGTATAAGAAGTTCACTGAAAGGACCAAAGATATTTTTAAAAAGAGAACCCAAAGAAATGAGGGTAAATTACTACAATACCACAGTACTACAAGCATGGAAAGCAAATCTCGACTTGCAATTTGTTTTAGACCCATATGCCTGTGCAATGTACATTGTATCATACATAAGCAAATCACAAAGAGGTATGAGCACTATGTTAGAACAAGCTTCAAAAGAGGCAGCAGAAGGAAACATGGATCTGAAACGTCAAGTCAGACATATTGGAAACAAATTTCTCAATTTTGTAGAAATAAGTGCCCAAGAAGCATCATATCTTGTACTACAAATGCCCTTGACCCGAGCTTCTCGTGAAGTCGTATTCATTAATACGTCGTTACCTAAAGACAGAGTGTTCCTTCTGAAAAGCCAAGAACAACTGAAAGATCTTCCCAAAAACTCTACAGATATTGAATCTGACAATATCATCAAGCGGTATGCAAGGAGACCAAAGAAGCTAGAGAACTATTGCCTTGCTGATTATATTTCTGAGTTGGATGTGAAATACAAAAAACCAAAGCAAAGTTTAGAAAATGATCATAATGATGATGATGATACAGGACATCATTCAGATGAAGAGGACCACTCTGAATCCGAGAGTGATACAGAATTCAATAATGAAAACACCATTATGAAGTTGCGGGGTGGCATTACAATCAGGAAACGCAAGAACCCTAGAATCATTCGATATGTCAGGTATAGCAAAACTACTAATAATGAAAACCATTACAGAGAAAAACTATTACTGTTTGTACCATGGAGAAATGAAGAGCAAGATTTATTAAGTGGTCATGAATCATATGAAGAACACTTCAACAGCAGACAACAACAGATATTGCCTATTATTGACAAATATGAACATCATGTTGAGGAACTAGACATGGCTAGACATCAGGCAGAGGAAGACATAGTCTCAGAGTTTGATACTGTTGCACCTAACACTGAACAAGTGCAAGCAGAAGATGCAGAACAATCAATTGATCACTCTGAAGAGTTCATTCACTATGTACCACCAGAACCATCACACAGAACAGTAGACATTGGTCAAGACCTAAACCTACCAGAAAGTACAGTATCAGTTGAAACAAGATCAGTACTTTTGCCAGATAATGAATATATGACATTGCTCCGTTCTTTGAACAAAAAACAAAGGGAATTTTTCAACCATGTCGTGAAATGGATTTCTACAAAAAATTAACCTATCTATGCATTTCTTTCTGGTGGAGCTGGAGTTGGAAAATCAGTCGTTATCCGAGCATTATTCCAAGCATTGCAAAGACAGTTGAACTCGAAAGAAGGTCATGACCCAGATAGCATAAAGATTTTGCTCACAGCTTTTACAGGAAAAGCAGCATACAATATCAATGGTGTAACAATAGCATCAGCATTTCATAAGAAAATGTTTCAGACACAACAACACATGCACAGTGATGAGCTGAATACCTTCAGAACCACATACAAAGATCTCTCTGTCATCATTGTAGATGAAATTTCAATGGTTGGTAATAAGCTGTTTGCTTTCATGCATGAACGCTTAACAGAACTGACAGGCACAAAGCGAGACTTTGGTGGTATAAGTATCATAGCTGTTGGAGACTTATTTCAACTATCACCTGTTGCAGACTCGTGGATCTTTAATGATTTGAAGATAGGTTTAGCAAGGAACTTGTGGAAAGAACATTTTCAACTATTTGAACTTGAGGAAATCATGAGACAGAAAGATGATTTACAATTTGCTAAGATGTTAAACAGGTTGAGATTAAATGAACTCTTACCAGAGGACAGAGATCTTATTAAATCTCACACCATTACACCTGCATCACCTACTTATCCAAAAAATGCCTTGCACTTATTTACTGAAAATAAGCGAGTTGATTATTTCAACAGCGAGTTGATACAAGACCTAGTCACCACAAAGGTGAATGTGCCAGCTCATACAGATGTTATTGCCCCTTCAAATATAAGCAAGCAATCAAAACTTCACTTGATAAAAGAAATGAATAAGCAAGAAAATCACAGCAAAACTGGAAACTTACCTAGCTTGCTTAAACTTGCAGAAGAAATGTTATATGATGTGACGGTGAACGTGGATGTAAAAGATGGATTAACAAATGGAGCTTCAGGCATTGTAAAACACATTGAATTCAAAGAAATGAACCATGAAAGACCTGGCATTATATGGATACTTTTCACTGATGAAAACATTGGATCTAAAAGGAGAACAAAATACAAAGGTCTATATCATAGAGGAATCAATAGGTTGTGGACACCAATGTTTGAAACGAAACGGACATTTTTAAACAATAGAAAAACTTATGAAAGAACATAGTTTCCTCTAGCCCCATCTGCTGCCAAAACTGTACATAAAGCACAAGGTACCACTGTTGATGAACTGGTAGTTGACCTGAGGTCCAATTACAAAGCTCCACATATCCACTATGTTGCATTGTCACGAGTTAGAACATTATCAAATCTATACATCCTTGATTTCAACGACAAGGCATTAACAGTTGACAAAAATGTACATGTGGAAATGGACAGACTCCGTAAGATACCTATGCATTTGTGCTATATTACCTGGCTTTACTGCACACAGACTGGATGAAGATCATAATGGCACAACAAGGCCAAACCATGGACTAGTTGTGTATGTAAAGCATGGAATTACTGTGGACAGAGTACACTCCCATAGATATGATGGAATTGAATCCATGACCATCCATGCAAAAGTCAAGGAAACGGAGATTCAAGTTGTCTACCTTTATAAAACACCAAAACTTGGTATGCAGTTATTTTTGAAAGCTTTAACAGACCACATAAAACCATGCATTGATAGAAATAGATCACTTTTTATTCTTGGTGACTTTAACATCAATCTTCTGGACATATCGGATGCCTTTTTGCGATTTATGCGAAGCGAATTCTCATGCAAACAAGTAATTACAGAGCCAACAACATGTTATGGAACACTACTCGATCATATCTACACTACAGAGACTGGAGTACAGACAGGAGTTATTCCAACATATTGGTCTGATCATTCTCTCACTTTCTGCATGAAACAATTTTAGATTCATTTGTAACACAATGCAATCAAAATGAAGATGCAATGTAAAGCCTGCAACATAGAATTACAATGTTTATCGGAGAAGGGTCCTTTGTTAATAAATAATAACCAAACGAAAATCCTGACAGATCAATTACTGAACTAGCAGAATTTAAGTTCAATACATATTAAACCAAACAAAAACCTAATACAGATCTATTACTGAACTAGCAGAATTTAAGTTAAATACATATTAAACCAAACAAAAACCTAATACAGATAAATTACTGAACTAGCAGAATTTAAGTTAAATACATATTAAACCAAACAAAAACCTAATACAGATAAATTACTGAACTAGCAGAATTTAAGTTAAATACATATTACACCAAACAAAAACCTAATTCAGATCTATTACTGAACTAGCAGAATTTAAGTTACCGTAAATACATATTAAACCAAAAACCTAATACAGATCAATTACTGAACTAGCAGAATTTTACTTGAATACATAACATAGCGAAACAGACCTTGCAATATCAACCAAAACAAACTCATATTTACAAAACAGTCTACTCATCAAAATTATGAAACCGTTTTGATATTGAAGAATGACCTAAACTGAGACATGAGCATTTAAGAAACTTAAAACAAATTTACAGATAAACAACCATGCCCATGTGACATATTATTAATGTAGTGATTGTGTGCTTAAATATGGTATTTGTACCATATTTAATCACATACTAGAAACTACCCCCACTGGCTAAATAGCTATGGGGAGAGCACTTTTTTTTTTTATATTGTTACATCAATGTATTTTTAGTTGTGTGCTTCCTGTGTCTGATATTATATGTAAATTAATTGATGTACAAAGTCTGATTACCTTTTACTAAAGTAAGCATTGTATAGATTTTGCCACTTGCTTTACTCAAACTTGACTCGTACTTTTTTTTTCAGAAATCATTACGTTCCAATATGCAAATAAAATGTTAGTGTTTTTGAAATCAATCAAATATGGAATTCTATGGAACTAGTATGAATTTGTGATCAGATACGAACATTCAACTTACTGTTCTTTCTTTAAGTTAGTCACTTGCTTATATCACACCAATGACTCTCATGTATTGTTAAATATTTGCCAGAAAATTCGTTAAAACTTGAAAACTTACTTCAAATGATTTTGATGTGTATGACCTGTCATGCATCGGATACTTAATTAGAGCGATTGCAAAAGATGCATGTTTACAACTTTGATTCAAGGACTTACCTGAACAGTGTATCACTGGACCTGAAAAGTGTATCACTGGAAATATCAATTAACTGACATTTGATACAACAAAGTGCGGATGAATAATGAAACTGATCAACAAAAAAGAACCACAACAAAGTGCTAATGAATATCAAGAAAATAAACAAAAACATCAAAACTACACAAGGCGTTTGGAAATACTGGGGTATTGGACAATTGTTTCCTCCATGTAACTACCACCAATGATCAGATCCTTTGTACTGGCCACAGACCTAAATCACTATCAGGTAATGCCAATATGTTCTTTTGTTCACCAATTGTTGATTTTGTATTTCTATCATCAATCAATTATTGAAATTTTTGTGTTATTACAAGTTTGCGTTGTAGTTATCTATTTACTGCTCAATACTGAACCAGTTCATATCAATTTCAGGTATAGAACAGACCAACCAATATGAACATAAAACAAAACAGTAGTATGTAGACAGATTCCAGACATAGACAACAGTTTTCTAAGACGTAAGTTATTTTCCAAGCAATTACATTGCTTTCAGTAAACATGTATACATTGCAGACACATGCTAAATATGTGTTACAACCCTTTTTATTAAGTTTTTTTATGTGTGAATCAAATTTATTTAAATGTTCCATTTGATATTTTTGCCAATTCAAACTTTTCTCTCATTACAGGTACATCCCTACACGCAATCCACATCAAATCACTCTTGGACTTGATCAATATTTATCCAGTTGTGTTCTGCAAGACCAAACAAGTCCTCGTGTCGGTTTCAATTCATCTCTAATTGTACAATGCAAACATTACTATTCTACATGTAGATCACAAAATTAAGTTTAGATTTGTGCTACACCATGTTATGAACAACAGCTGCAATATTTCATATATCACTGCTGTTGTATTTGAACAACAAGACCATGTGTTTTCATTATTTGGTCTCAATTTTTATTCAAGCTGGACTACAACAAAATGTTTCAGCTGTAATAATGCTGTTATTCATACCATTCACTTAGATTGTGTGCTTTATATTGTGTAGGTGTATATAAAAAGATTTCTTGAATATCTGTTTAACTCAGTTAGTCACTTAGAATATTTGCAAATAAACCTCTGCCATTTGGAGTAAGACTTAAAACAAGAATGTGATAAAAGCACATGATTGATGTCTTCAGCAACTCATGATTCTCAGCAAATTAATGTTGATTTATTGTAACAGGTAAGTATCTGAAAGTGGGGTCACTGGCATGGCAGTAAATGCCTGTAAACCCTTTCTTTCCATGTCATGTTGCTCAAATAGCTGAAGAACATTCTGAGTAATTTCATGATGATATATCAGGTGATCATGGTCTAGTTCCATGGCATGCCTTCTATATTTTTTGGTGTGTCATTAAAAACGACTTAACTGATTTATAAAACTTTTTTAAACAACTTAAACTATATTGTCAATTTCATACTAAAGATTGTCAGTGCTCTATTGGATTCATTCATTGAAGTAATCTTATCATTCATCACAGTGGTCCATAATATCTCAAGCAAGTTTGAAATTCAAAGAAAACACTTCAACGTCAATAATATTCTACAGAAAAATATATGTAAATCATTTTAATGTAATAGCAACAGGTGCCATACAACACACAAATTGCTTCAATACCTGCAATCTTTAGTATTTTGTGTGTTTTACTTCAATACTTCCTCGGAGATAGCGATAAAAAACTTCAATTGTCAAAATCCAAGATGACTGCCTGTCGGCCATGTTGTTTTCCAACTGATCCCGAAATAAAAATAGGCATAACTAGACAGACAGCCATTATTGATACATTTTATATATAGGTTCCCCTTGTTTGAAAAGTACTGGAAGGATGTTTCTCATTTTACACAAATTAGTAAGACGAAGGGAAAAGTAGAGAAAAGTAGAGAAAAGATCAATCTGACATAGAACCTACAAAGATCTTTCAATGGTGGGCGCCAAGATCCCTCTGGGATCTCTTGTTTATTTTTCAAGTTAAAATCAGATAAAATTTGTCATTTTTAAAAGCATTCGTATTGTACATTTAGATCATTATGATAAAAGAAATTGGTTAAAAATGGTAAAATATATATATGTACGAACAGAGTATGTGAACCTTGTGATATAAATAGAACGTCAAAGGGAGTAACGTTCAAGACATCAGAGTCTATAGAATAGATCGATTTCTTTCAAGTAGCTAAATATTGTTTTCGAATCCACGGAACTGAAAGGGTTTTCATATTCGGGACTCGAAAGTATTTATCACGAATGTGCTTGAAATCGGAACATTCTATTAAAAAATGCCCCACTGTGAATTGAGGATCACATGCATAACACACCAGTGGATCCTCTCGTTTCAAAAGGAATGAATGAGTAGGATATGTGTGCCCGGTACGGAGCCGAGAGTGGACGAGTTCCTCTCTACGATCATTCCGACTTGGTGTTGATGTTTTAAGATTCGGTTGTACTTTAAAAAGTGTGTTGCTCGTCTCGAGAGACCAGCGTTGCTGCCATTTACTCTGAATGGCAGCTGCGTTAGTAAATGGCAGCTGCCCTGCAGGTAGGGCGTAAGAATTGTACCTGCTGCCCCCATTGCATGATCGTAAGAGGCGACTAAACTTGGGATCTTATCTTTTCTCTTCTTTCTTAACAACTTTCTTCTTCCTAATGTCTCCCTTGACAATGCCTCACTTTTGGCCTTTAGTTGAGCGTTCGCCGCTGTGAGGAAGGTTTTGGGTTCTGTCCCCTGGCCGAGACATACCAGAGTCTTTAAAAATGGTAGTTGCTACTCCTGCTTAGCGCTCAGCATATTTAAAGTGGGACGACTGGTTCGCCCGTTGTCAGTATAATGTGACCGGGTGGGGTGTGCTGCTGGGTGTCTTCGGCAGTATGCTTCAGTGAGATAGCACTATAAATCAGCAAAAGTTCCGGCCTATCACAAGGAGACGTAGCACGAACATACCGCAGCTTCCCAACACACACACATACGCACTCACCACACGTATACATGTTGCACGCACGGGAGGCCGTCCTTAAGTGACCTTAGCTGTTAATAGGACGTTAAACAAAATGAACCAAACCAAGTGGTAAGAGTTTATGGTTTTGAGTGAATATGTTTTGGTATTACCGATTGACAAGATCAATAGGGCTGGAAAGTCTCGTCATGGTGTCACTTCCGGTGCACGCGCTGGATATAAACAAACCACACGTGTGTACACCGGCGATATGTTGTGCTTCGTGTTCGGGTGTAATCACCAGAGTTTGCGGTAGACGTGTAGTATTTTTCGATTCCCGAAACGATTTTTGAGGCAGTGGGAGAAACTGTGCAGGTTGGTTGACATATTAAGCAATGTTAAAGTGAAATATTGTTTGCGATTGATCTGATACACACTGACTGTACATGCATAGGCTACAGACGTACAGTACCGGTACCGTTGTAAATACTTTTGTTGACTGATGTTATTATATATAGAAGACACGAAACTAGTTTTATGGTGCATAATGCATACAAGCTCCTTTAATTTAGTACATAATGTTACACTCATACATGTGATATAGCAACAAGGTAACAAACATGCATAATGAAGGGGATTGGTCATTGGCGCTCGCTGTCACCGGTACAACTATTTATTCAAAACTTGTTGTTTGAAACATTTTTCAATTTAAAAAAATAAATTGTAATTCATCAATTTATACACAAATATTTATTTAAAGAATAGGGTTTATACAAAACAATGTAGGATATATTCTACATCTTTTTACACCCAGAAATAAGAATATTCAAACTTTATTCGAAATGATTGTTGAAGCTTTAATTACAATACAAGCGATTTTATAAAACCATGCATAGAATGTGTATGATAAAATTATTATCAGTGCATTATTCCAGAGTTCTTAAACAAATTTTTTAAAATATTTTTAATTTCAAATATTACTTAATTTTGTGTATGGAACTAGTACAGGTATATTAATTAATTAATTGATTATATATATATATAAAAAGCAGGGGTCAAATTCTTATTAAAATTTTATATGCCTCAAAGCATTTCCTAATAATTTAAATACAAAATTAATTTCTTTATTATCTTAAAACAAGTATACCCAATATTCTTCAAAATTTTCTATAAAAATGATTGTCTTTTAATGGTTAAACTAAACTGATACTACATATAGTTGTAACAAACAAATTACATGTAATAAAGAAATAAAAATTGCCATCCACAAAATGTAACTACAAATAGATTTATTAATATGCACAAATTAATCTTGTAACACTTATGTTGAAAACAAATAAAATATTTTAAAAAAAATAAACAAAAAATACACATTATGAAATTATCAAAAGTTATGCTGAAAAAATATTTTATAATTGTCAAAATGTAAAACCACAACTCATATTGCATATGAAAAGTGAATAATCATAGGTTACTATACATCCATTTCAGGAGGAAAGATAGGAGGGTTTCTGATGCAGATAGCATCTGTAGTTGTCATTTTAAAGATGGAAAAAAGGAAAATGGCCCAACTTTGTTTCCTTGGAACCAAGGGAATGTCTTTGACTTCCAAGATCCCAATGCAATTTCAAGGTGCCTACATGTAGTTACATAACTAATGGATTGCCATATTAACTTGAAAGAATTAAGTATTCCTTTTGAATACATTCTATAATTACTTTACATCATCAGATATTCATTAAAACAGTTTAACATAGTTATAGAATAATTATAAAGACTAATTTGATTCAAGATTTAATGCCAGTAACAGCTACGTGTATACATGTACATGTATGTTGTATAAATATGGAGTAACCCTATACAAGTTATGAAATGAAATCATCGTATGATATAAGTGGAATTGAAATATAACATGAAATACATGCTTATCACAGGAAATCGAGAAAAGCGAATGAAGCAAAACTGTTTGAGGCGGAAGGAGTGTCAGAGGTAAATGGGGAAAACGAGGAAGGTGGATCAGGTGTGAATCAGACAGAAGAGGAAGAAGGGCCAGGCTTGAACAGGACAAGTAGCAGTGGTGCACCTTGTAATGACCACGGATACATGCACTCCTACTCTTCTCTTGTACAAGATATAAAGTTGGCAATCAGGAACCTGTTTTGATTTTAAACATGTTTATCAGCCTCATACATATTTAAGTTTTTGACCAAGATAAAATAATATTTCACTTGATAAAATACAGATAATGGTGTACAAGTTTAAATTACACAAGTTTTCATACAATCATCCAGGACATTCAAGTTTGAAATTTGATAGTTTAGTTATTTCCTCATTATTAATAGTAACAAAAATAATTTTGCAAGAAAATATGTATGATTTAAGATTACAAAAACCGCAGTATAGTTTAGAACTTCTTGCCTTAGAAAAAAAATCAAATTTGATGATATTTCAGGACCTTAAAGTGGAAATTGGAGATTTACAGACAGAGATAGCTGAACTGAAGGCAAAGAAACACCCATTAACACTTCATCAAATAATTGACTGTGAACAAAAGGTAAGTTTCAATTTACAGTAGGATTGTGCTGTGCCAAGTACAACGCAAGATGGCAACATTTTACATTAACAGTAAATATAAAGCAATACAATATACTGATAAACTGATTACTGAACTATTAATAAAACTTCATCACTTCATGACTCGGAATATAACTCCCATATCTAATAACTCGTTTTTTTTTTTTTTAGAATTCAACGGCGATAACTCACAGTATCATAATAAATTTCTAATTTAAACAAACACAGCAATATGTCACAATGCAATGCACAATTGTATTGTTACACCCCTGATAAATACATTTGATTTCTTAGTGGTTTATATACATGTATTATTATTTATAGATGCTTATGTACACATCTTTGAAGGCAGAGAAATTCATCATCATCGACGCCACACTCCAGAGATTTCCCCTAAACTATGTAGATGGTTGGACACCGGGTATCATATCAAAATCAGATCAGCTTTTTATGTGCCTTATGAAGCTCAAGTTAAATAGCCCCCTCCTTGACCTTGCAGAGCGGTTTTGTACCAGCAAAGCCACCATTCACAACATCTTTATCACTTTTATTTTTGCTCTCCATGAATTTTTCTTTCAGGGAATGATAGAAAATAATATCCCATCCCTTCTTAAGTGTAAGTCTTCCATGCCTGCCAGTTTTGGAGATTTCAGTTGTTGTAGGCTAGTTATTGATGCCACTGAAGTGACCCAATGTTCCTGGACAGGACATGAAGGCCCAATCCCAGACTTACAGCTCGTATAAGAACCGCCACACTGTAAAGTCTGTTACAGGTGTTGCCCCAAATGGAGCAGTTGTTTATGTGAGTAAACTGTATCCTGGTAGTACATCAGATGTTGCTATTGTAGAGCATAGTAACATGCTTGCTCAGTTGTCACCAGGAGACCTGATTTTAGCTGATAAAGGGTTCACCATTCATCCTTTACTTCCCCCCAGGTGTCCACTTAAATATCCCACCATTTTTAAAGGATAAAGGGCAGTATACCCCAGCTGAAGTACAGGTTTGCCGAAAAATTGCAAGGTCTAGAATTCATGTGGAAAGGGTAAATGAAAGAATTAAAAACTTTGAAATATTGTCACACATTCCGCAGCAGTATAGACACATAAGTACAAAGATTTTCCAGGTGTGTTCAATGTTAGTTAACTTCCAGGAACCTATGATTGCTGAAATTGCAGAAAATTTCTTGCCCAACCAGTAAAACATTAAATCCAAGGTTAATGTTTACTTATAACTGGTGACCTAAACAATCTGATATAACACAAAAAAACATGCTATTCATAAACAATTGATATTCAAGGGCTGCCATATGATACTTATATGTACTATTTTTTGTACATTGTAATATTGATAGCCATGTCACAATATATTGCCATTGATTTGAGACAATTTCAGGGGTGTTGGTAATATTTGATATAATTATAAGTAAAGACAACTGAGGTCTGATCAATTTGCATACTCTATGTAATTATAATGTGTATCATAAAAAAGCAGTACTCAATTTTCATACCATGACTACACACTGACTCTGATGTTCTGTTCATTACTGAATAAATGTATGTAAGTACATAAATTGTACGTTAGTATTAAGATCACAATAATTATGTATTAAAAGAGTCATAAAATTGTCTCTAAAATATTGAAATCATAAAATATGTATGTACTATGAGATACTTCAAATTGACTTGTTATTTATATATAATTACTGCTGGATAAATGGAACTACTTTGTTAAAGTAGAAGTCAATGAGTTTGTCTAAGTTGGAAGTCCAATGACTGTCTTGGAGCACTCTTACTATTGCAATATCTGTGGTTGTCCATACAACAAAATCACATGCTGACTCAAAATCACATGCTGACTTTTTGCTGATGTGAAGCTGTCCTTGTACTTGATGGTAGTAAATGTGGTTTTCCTTCAACCTGTACAGGCTCTTACCTTCATATGTTTGATATTCTGTAAGAAAAAACATTACGAGTAAATAGTGGTGTGAACAGTGGTTTCTTCCCCTTTTTATTGTGACATGACTGTATTTTTTACATTTTTCTAATAGAAAATTAAACATTTTCTTGGGCATTTTGGAAAGTAGTTCTTTCCTCAAAGTAATAATTAGAACATTATTTGTGTCAATTAAGCTTCTCAAACAAAAGGAAACATAACATTGGCCACATCTGAAAACATAATGAGAGGCAGTTACTACGGATATTTTCAAGTAATGCATTACTGAAGAAAAGCAAAAACAAAATCTGTAGGGGAAGTCCTGAGCCATATTCAGCTCCAAATATAACCCCAAACTATCAATAGAAAAAAATAATTATGCCTTACCTAAACAGAAATCCTTGATGGATCCAATAGCTTCTGGAATTGTCATATGTCTGGCAGAAAAGGGACACTTTACTTCCAGAAGGTCCGGCTTTATTTGTAGGCCTTCCAAAACATCTGACAACTCTGCCACCTGATGGTTGTAGCTGTGTGAAGCAGCACGGCGTATGATGCCGTCGGGACTTGCACCCAACACACCACTTTCATGAAGCCACACTCCTAAAATTTAAGAATATCTAAATCAAATAATGTTGTTTTTTATGTTTATTACATCAAGATTGTTTTATCTTTGATAGATTTACATTTTTAATGCAATCATTATTTATAAATCTTATACTGAACTCTGCAGAAACAGCTATGAAATGCCAAAGTGTATATTGTTGATTTTAGTTTTTACTACAGATACAATGAACTATCAGAAGAGAAAATTCTCCCTAAGGAGAAATTCTTAAGAACCAACGTCCTGCAGTGTTCAAAAAGGTGCTTTGTTTTGTTTTAATAAGCTATAGTTATGTGAAAATATGGTTTGCTATTTACCAGTTTCTTCCACAACTGCATCGCCATATGAACAATATTTCTCCTTGGCATTGGACTCATTTGTGGTCCCCCAAAGTATGGCATATTTTGCTGTCATATTGTACGATGAAAACACCGTTTTATACAAAGATGGCGGAAACCTGGAAATTTTTCATTAGAACATCTTATGCTAATACTTAAGTATATAAACTTGTATGAGCAGTGGTGACCAAATGATCAAGGCTGATGCATCATGTCTGATGCCATTATAGCCTTCCACTATATTGGGGTGTGAGTTCCAGGAAACCCAAGTAGGGCAATTGCAAAGTATTGATCATAGGTTTGTACAAACCTGTTTCTTCTTATTGCAGCAAGCACAAGCCCAAATTTTGATGCTGTCAGACGGTTTTTCCTCACCAATGACCAAAGATGGTTATTACTCTGTCCAACCGTTACTTTTGCAACCTGTGAAGTATACAGAGATCATTTTTCTAATACAGATTAAGAATTAGTAATCTACAGTAAGCTAACTCAACTACAATTTATGATTTTCACGTAATAATATTCATTTTTCCCATATGTCAACCAAGCAAGGGCTATATTTAATTTAAAATGAACAGTAAATAGAAATTTAATACAATATTAAGACAGTGTCCAAAATAATTTATATTGATACCTGGTATGTGTGTATAGTGTAAAGATTGGTTGAACAAATATTCTATAAAATCACAACCATGCACCCAATACTTGACATTTTCCTAGCAAATATTTCTTTTTCTTAGGAAAGCTTTTCAAGGTTCAATTATGTTTGAGATTGACCAACCTGCTCTATCTGTTCCTGGGAAACAGCAAGCTTTGATTTCAACTAAGCAGCTTTATCTACTGCACTCATATACTCGGGTGTCAGTAGCAAATCCTCTATACATGGAACATCCAGTCTTGGGGCATCTGGCTCTTTGGAGACAATCCTATGCATTGCTAAAATTGAAATATTAGTTATGAGTTAATTTCACATGTAAAGGATTTACATGTTGTATTGTCAAGTTTCAAGATAAGAGTTTGTATTTTGAGGAGTCACCAATTAAGCAGTAATGAATGAGTTAAAAGAAAATTTGCAATGAATAATTTACTGTGGATACATGCTGTGCAGAGTACAAATACCTTGACTATTATAACTATATACATAACTTAGATGTATTTGTTGGAATATACATGTATATGTTTTGTGTTTACCCATACCACTTGTGTGCCCTTGAATTTAAATAAAACTTTGGTATTTTATATCTTACACTTTAACAAACCAATACACCACATAAACTACATGAGTAATCTGGATCAATAATTATTTTAACAACATAAATGATATACTGAAAGATGTAAAAACATGTTTTATGTCCAACAATAATAATAAAAAATAGAGACAAGCAGTGCCAAAAATGGCACTTTATTCTATGAATTTATCAACTTTTTTTCTCAAAATACTGCACATTAGGAAAACAAATTTAATGAAAACTGACAGTATTAGATTTTGATGAATGTCCTGGAATACAGTACATTACCAAATATAATATAAAAATACATTAATATTGATAAATACAATGTCTTTAATAATAAAACACTTCAAACAACAAACTTAACAGTAAATGAATGAACAACTCAACAATTCAACCACTGTCATTAACCTGAAAATTGACCAAGTTCTCCTAACTTTCTGGACAGGAATGTTATATCCTCCTCCTCCACAGGTCTTGATATAGCCCTAACAGAAGACATGTCATTTACAATGTGAAAGTGTATAATGTTATTAATTTAGAAATACTGTACGTGTATGTATATCAGAGCTTATTCATCATCTGGTTTAGTTCCAACACAAATGTTTACCTGTAATTAGCTAGTTTGGGCGGAGCTGGAAATAATTCTTCCATAGTCTGTCTTTGCTTGGGTGGAAGACTTTTCGGATGCTGCATCCACGTTGCCCGTATGTCGGTTTTGCTTACATTTTTGAACCTACAAATTGTACAGTAGCTAGTGAGTAGGCATATATTAAATATAAAAGGAAACTGAAATAACACCAATTAATGTAAATCCATTAGTTAATTAATTGTATACAACTAGACAATACAACATAATCTTGAGATTGTCATGATTTGTATCCTTTGAATATTGGATGAAATCCTTCAGTTTAATTTGACAGAAACTGGACATTCAGATTGCATATTCAAGTATGAAAATTATTTTAGTTGTCTTATAAATTCATGTATGGATGTCATGTACATGTACTAATGATTTATTAATTAATATTAATTCTGTTGATGAAAAAATACTGTACCCATATAACAGGAGTGAAGCTTTGTGATGGCACTTGTCTTTGCCATTTACACAATCACACATGCTATAAGCTGTTGTATAGTTGTCACCAAGTGTGATCTGAAATATGCAATAAACGATATTGTACTGTGACTGTTGTGCTGCTGTGATGACATGAATGCCTTGCTTTGATACAAACGTTCTAAAACTAGAATGGCATCGTTTAACCGTCCCATGTCCTACAAAATGTAGGTGGGCGTGGTGACTATAACTGTCAAATCCACTTGTACTACAGTAGGCCTAACTCGCTCGTACAGTACATAGTCCTACATGGTAGAATAAATGCGAGAAAGATGACACTTAATTTAATCAAACTATATACATTAAGTCGTGTATGTTCGACCCTCCCTCCAGATCTACTCACGTTAACATGATAGCTTCTGTCTCTCATGCTGGCTTGAACTCGGCCCGGTACATGTCGCATCTCCGGGTCATAGATAAATTTCAGTATATGGTCCGATTTAACAGCTCACTCTGACCTCAGGCTTAGTTTCCTAGTCCCAGATACAAAATTTGTCCACTATAACATGGAAAAAGCCATACTAGTACTGGTTGTAGAGAATCAAGAATCGAAGCACTTGTCGTTTGCACTGACGGCCTTGACGGGTTTGTTTATATCCAAAAAATGAAGTCACGTTGAATCTCGGATAATCTCGCGATTGACCTACGTGACCTTTCCAGCCCTATAGCTGGGTTTTTCGGGTTGGATTTCAATTGGGCGAAATATTGAAGAGCAACTTTTTTCCTTCGGTAATTTAAAGATGGTTCATTTGCCTCTACATAAAGGCTCTGCACTGGGGTTGTTCGGAAAGCACCGAGTACTAGACGTAATCCTTGATTATCGATAGGATCCAACATTTGCAGGTAAGAATTCCGTGCCGATCCATAAACGATGGACCCATAGTCGAGTTCTGATCTTACTATGATATTTGAATAAAGAGGTAATCAGCATAGTATCTGCAGAAATGACCTTATTCAACTTCAAAGTTGCTGTAGAGCCAGGTGAGTGATACAGGCGCATTGGGCCTCTTGTATATATATATATTATTGTTTTTTTACTAACAGAAGACGAGCACCGAAGAGCCAACAGAAAAACAGAAGCCAGTCAAGCCACCAACAGAAAGCAGAAGTCCATAGAAACAAAAAATGCAGACAGCTGATTACTTCAAAAAGAAAAGATCAATTGGATTAAGTTGATTTGTTCCTTACAATCTGCACATCATATCGACTTATTAATCAACTTGCATTTTGAATCCAACTGTCCGTCTGTCTGGAATATTGTGTCAAGTACATCTTAATTGAGTACTGAAGCAATTTATTTCTGAAACTTGTTTGTAACAAATTAATTGAAAACTTCAGTTTGACTGCCATGAGAGCTCAGATAATTCTGAAAACCAAATATATTGATGAAATCTTTATGGAGTAATGGCCCTTATCAAAGAGGGAGGCATTGGATATATGATCGAGTTGGCCCACAAACAACATTTCTATTTAAGTGAGATTACTTTAAAATCTGATCAAACTGAAAAAGCTGGGCCCCTGATAAATTCACTTATTTAACTGTACAATTATAATTACCATAGGCTAATTAAAACAGTTGAGCAATATGGCTATTGGAATCCTGTGTACAAGATTTATGATAATACGCTATATTGAAGTTCAATGATACAAACAAAAGAAACGCTCTGTGTATCATAATTATTATATATATATTTTTAAAAAAAAAAAGATGTTTTCAGGATTATCATATTTTACTCTCTCGAAGAGTTCTTCTAGCCCAGTTATAAGCATGCCAGCCTCTGATATGCTATCGTGAACACTACAGAGAGAGAGCAAGATTGTTCACCTGATTGCAGACCTTCATTAATGACAGGTAAGTCTTCGCTACTCATTCGCTACGCCATTTGGAAAAGGGAACCCTTCTCTGCTTCGTTGAAATATTTGTAGATAGGTGTCACATAAAGCAAACCAAATGTTTCCAGCCAAATTGATGTTAAAGATTGGTTAAAATTAGGTTTTTGAACTTTTAGTTTTACTATAAACCCTGGAGAAATAAAAAAAAAAAAATAGATAGTTTTGTAATATGAAAGATGAAACAGAACTGAAAATAGTTTTTTTCATCATATCTGAAAAGCCGACAAGCACACTACTACTGGTACTCCAAAAAGACAAACATTAAGATCGCCAGGATCTACAAGGTCAACCCCACAATTAAGAAGGTCTACAAGAATGACACCAAAATCTCTGCCGAGGACTTCAGGTGACAGTTTCATCACATGTGAAACATACGAAGAAAATCTATCTGTGCTCCATAAAGCAAAACGGACATTGGATTGGTAAAGCACAGCAACAGGGTCTCGCCTCATCCCATTAGAGCCAACATTTGAGGGATGTCCAGCATATCCAGATTTTAGAAGCACATGTACGTATTTATATGGTATCCAAAGGCATTAAAAGTATGAGACCCTTCTGTGCCTTAAACAATATATTATAGAGGCTTAAAAATAGTTTCTCTTTGTCCATCAGAAAAGACATTCTGTTCTTACATTTCGATAAGTTGAATTTTTGCAGGATATTTATTTATTTACACTGACAAATAGTTGTTATACTTATAAATACTCAGTCAGTGTAGAATATATATATATAAGGCTCTGAAGAACGGAGGCATCTGATTTAGTAAGGTATTCAAATTAAAGATACTACTGCAGGCCTCGAATTTAACGCTTTATTACTCGCTATTTGCGAGCTGAATTCCGAGATTAGCGAGTAGAAATAATATGCACTTGCTTTTTTCAGCGAGTTGATTCGTCGAATACAAAATGTAACTATCATAACAAAATAATAAATAAGCGCTGTTTGTGAAAAAATGCAGTTGTTTATATACTCATCAAGGTTTTGGTCATCGTAACATCGTAACTTGTCAAATCTGAAAACAATGTCTGCCGGACTTGTCCTCCGGTGCACATTCACGTAAACGTTTGAAACTTACTAATATTACAAGCGTCTGTCAGAGTGGTCTATATAGCTAGGTCATGGCAGAAAATACGTCTGCTAGAAAAATTACGTCTTGTTTTAAAAGGCAAACTAGTGGTACATGCGACAGTGATTACGCGACACCTGGTAAAAAAATCAAGAGCAATGATTTAATCCCAAAATCAAGTTCAGTGAAGGCATCTGCCAAAACAGTTTCGAAATGGGAAAAAAATTGAACATCACTCGGTAAACACATGTCAGACAATGTCGTTATTGAAATATGGTGCCCGGTATGCAGAGAGTATGCTACTGGATCAGAACGTACATCGACGGTAAGTTATCAACAAGGGCCCAATGGGCCCAAATCGCTCACCTGCAATGCAGTGATCTTTTCATATATGGATCCTGCAGTTATTTGAAAGCATGCTACAGGACCAATATAATAATGTCTCTCTGCACTTTGGCTTTTCACTAAAAGTCATTCAAAGATTTAAGCATACTTGATCGACGTGACCTTGAATGCGAGTCAGGGTCATTCATTTGAACAAACTTGGTAGCCCTTTACCCCAGCATGCTACAGACCCAATATTAACTCCATGGGACTCTTGGTTATTGAGAAGAAGTCGTTTCAAGATTTTAGCCTTTTTGACTCCTGTGACCTTGAATGAAGGTCAAGGTCATTCA
Organism: Pecten maximus; assembly: GCF_902652985.1. Lineage (NCBI taxonomy): Eukaryota > Metazoa > Mollusca > Bivalvia > Pectinida > Pectinidae > Pecten > Pecten maximus. The sequence goes on along the minus strand of NC_047031.1, from coordinate 20,435,787 downwards.
TTTCAACAAACTTGGTAGCCCTTTACCCAAGCATGCTACAGACCTAATATCAACTCCCTGGGACTCTTGGTTATTGAGAAGAAGTCGTTTAAAGATTTTAGCCTTTTTGACTCCTGTGACCTTGAATGAAGATCAAGGTCATTCATTTGAACAAACTTGCGAGCCCTTCACCCCAGCATGCTACAGGCCAAATATTAGGTCTCTGGGACTGTTGGTAATTGAGAAGAAGTTGTTAAAATTTTTAGCCTTTTTGACCGCTGTGACCTTGAATGAAGGTCAAGGTCATTCAATTGAACAAACTTGGTAACCCTTTACCGCAGCATGATACAGACCCAATATAAACTCCCTGGGCCTCTTGGTTATTGAGAAGAAGTCGTTTTAAAATGTTAGCCTTTTTGACTCCAGTGACCTTGAATGAAGGTCAAGGTCATTCATTTGAACAAACTTGGTAGCCCTTTACCCCAGCATGCTACAGGCCAAATATTAGGTCTCTGGGACTGTTGGTTATTGAGAAGAAGTCGTTTAAATATTTTAGCCTTTTTGACTCCTGTGACCTTGAATGAAGGTCAAGGTCATTCATTTGAACAAATTTGGTAGCCCTTTACCGCAGCATGCTACAAACCCAATATCAACTCCCTGGGACTCTTGGTTATTGAGAAGAAGTCGTTTAAAGATTTTAGCCTGTTTGGTCCCTGTGACATTGAATGAAGGTCAAGGTCATTCATTTCAACAAACTACGTAGCCCTTCACCCCAGCATGCTACAGACCCAATATCAACTCCCTGGGACTGTTGGTTATTGAGAAGAATTCGTTTAAAGATTTTAGCCTTTTTGACTCCTGTGACCTTGGATAAAGATCAAGGTCATTCATTTGAACAAACTTGGTAGCCCTTTACCCCAGCATGCTACAGACCCAATATCAACTCCCTGGGCCTCTTGGTTATTGAGAAGAAGTCGTTTAAAGATTTCAGCCTTTTTGACTCCTGTGACCTTGAATAAAGATCAAGGTCATTCATTTGAACAAACTTGGTAGCCCTTTACCCCAGCATGCTACAGACCCAATATCAACTCCCTGGGCCTCTTGGTTATTGAGAAGAAGTCGTTTAAAGATTTCAGCCTTTTTGACTCCTGTGACCTTGAATGAAGGTCAAGGTAATTCATTTCAACAAAGTTGGTAGCCCTTTACCCCAGCATGCTACAGACCCAATATCAACTCCCTGGGCCTCTTGGTTATTGAGAAGAAGTCATTTAAAGATTTTAGCCTTTTTGACTCCTGTGACCTTGAATGAAGGTCAAGGTCATTCATTTGAACAAACTTGGGAGCCCTTCACCCAAGCATGCTGCAGGCCAAATATTAGGTCTCTGGATCTATTGGTTATTGAGAAGAAGTCGTTTAAAGATTTTAGCCTTTTTGACTCCTGTGACCTTGAATGAAGGTCAAGGTCATTCATTTTAACAAACTTGGTAGCCCTTCACCCCAGCATGCTACAGGCCAAATATCAGCTCCCTGGGCCTCTTGGTTATTGAGAAGAAGTCGTTCAAAGATTTTAGCCTTTTTGACTCCTGTGACCTTGAATGAAGGTCAAGGTCATTCATTTGAACAAACTTGGGAGCCCTTCACCCTAGCATGCTGCAGGCCAAATATTAGGTCTCTGGATCTGTTGGTTATTGAGAAGAAGTCGTTTAAAGATTTTAGCCTTTTTGACTCCTGTGACCTTGAATGAAGGTCAAGGTCATTCATTTGAACAAACTTGGTAGCCCTTCACCCCAGCATGCTTCAGACCCAATATCAAGTCCCTGGGTATTTTGGCTATTTAGAAGAAGTCGTTTAATTTTTTTTTAGCATATTTGACCCCTGTGACCTTGAATGAAAGTCAAGGTCATTCATTTGAACAAACTTGGTAGCCCTTCACCCCAGCATGCTACAGACCTAATATCAACTCCATGGCGGTATATGACGTCATCACTTTTTGCGTTGTCTGATTTTTGAGGTTATGCAATATAACCTGAAAAAGTTTAACATTGCGGGAATAGGCAAAATTAAATTATGTATAATTTACCCGTTTTCCATTGTAGTTATCCCCCAATAACCTAAACAAAATAGAAAGTTAATCCTTAAAAACAACCATTGTTTGATTCATCAAGGTAGGTGTCGACAGTAGGAAGTACAATTAGTGTGATTAATAATCTGAGAGGAGTCCAGACCCTGATTTCAGGAATTAACAAAAAGAAAGAAAATATTGCAAAACATCACTACAATTAAATATATGTACATTTTCTTTTTATTATGGATTGTAAATAATATATTTAATGAGAAGTATGAAATATTTAATAGTTTCATATGAAGTGTATCATTATATATTTTCTTGTGCATATTTTATGGTGCAAGTAGAATTTGGAATTTGGATTTTCCCACTCTACTTAGTTATGTTCAATTATAAGCACAAAATCGAGTCATTATTAATTACTCATATGTTGATTTTATTTCTTCACAAATACTTGTAAGAGTAGGGTTCAGCACAAAGTTTTGGAAATATTCTTAATTATATGTGTACTTTATATATATCACCCTTGCACCACAAACTAAGCCTGTGGTGAGCAGCGTTAATGTCTCACTGAGTGACATATTTCATGTTGTTGCTTTGCTTGTTGTTGTTGTTGCATAGTTTATAGGACTGGGACGATACACCAATGCATCGGTGAATCGCGGTACACTTCAACATGATACAAGTATCGATCCAAAGAAGCAAATTACGATACAGTATCGATCCACTATATTTTTGTGAAAAAACAAAAAGCATTGCTTCATATTATCATTTGAAATCCATTAAACAAAGCTTTTAAATTAAAATAATTGTAAACAAACATCGAAAGATTGAAAATTCTGAAAGTGAAAGTACTTGCGAGTCTCGTTTCCGGGAATGGGGCACTATGTTAGGAAGAGTTTGATTGTTCGTTTCATGATGTTCGTTTCATGATGACTTTCATGGTTAGCCAATCAAATAGTAGATTACAAAACCATTGCTAGACTAAATGTGTTTATAAATGGACGACTGGGATGAGCTAGTTACGCCGCAAGGCACAAAATCGTCCGTGTGGAAAACGTTCGGTCATCCTGTTTACAAAGACAAAGATGGCAGTGGCATCAGGAAGACTGACAAAACAAAAACGATATGCAACTCCTGACACTGCACAGGCTTATTTTCCTAAAAAAGAATCTCTAAATAAAGAAACTGGAAGTGTTTAATTTGAATCTGTGACAATATAAATCTCCATGTATTACATCATGTATTACATATTAGTTAATGTTTTATTCTTCAAGTCCAGATATGTTGAAATTTTGTTTTATTCTGCTAGTCAAGATGCAATGCATTTTTATGTTTCCTCAGTTCGCTAGTCAGTTCATACAATACTCAAATGATTGAGCCTATGGCAAGAGGTTGAAAGTACTGTTTAGAATGGTTTTGTTACTTGTCGAACGTTCTGTTTAACAAATAAATAGAATTTGAAAAAAAAATTCACACATTGAAGTTGTTCATTCCGTTGACAATACCCTAAATAAAGTATCGTGATACGTATCGGATCGTGCAATCACTGTATCGTCCCAGCCCTAATAGTTTGCTCCATTGTTAAGCTTTTGCTTTTGGTTTCTTTAAAAGGTGAATTATATGTTATACTATATATATTATATACTTTGTTTTCCAATTTGAATCTCTTGAAAATGTATTATTGTATACACTGTTGAAATATTATTTAATTTCTCAAATCATCTCCATAACACACCTGTTGTGACAAAAAAATTGTCCTTATAAGTATTGAATTTGGAATGAGGTTATTTTCCAATCACAGGACTTTTGGTAGAAAGATATATTTAATGTTTCTGTTAACTGACCTGGATTATAAAGCAGTTCATTCACTGCTCTATCAGTTATTATTATATTTGTATATTTCTTTCTGTCTTGAAAAGACATCTTGTATGTGGGACAATATTATGTACAGTAAAACTCCCACTTATTGAACCTGTGGGTATCTGACCAATAGTATGAGGAATACATAGTGTATGTACGAACTTGGTCTGGACCAAACAAACTTGACAAAGGAGGGTATTCGAGTAAACCAGGTTCAAGCATGTGGGGGTTTTACTGTAATGTAGGTCTATCCAGTTTAGACTCTAGTGCAGTATTTTAATACTTATTCAAAAAGTAAGCTTATAATACACTCTACTAAATCCTGTTTTTGACACACAGGATATATGAAGAAGCGACCAGAGACGCTAAAATTGTTTTTGGAAGACATCCAGTGGGCATTGAGGTAAGGAATTTTATGTGATAACTATTAAGTTTTCTACCCAGTCAGGGGATTTCATCAAATCATCTTCTGTATGAAAACAAATCATCCTTTGTATTTAGTGTAGGAGAGATACAGATTGAAGTATTTTAACAATGTATATTTAGTAAATATATCTAGACCATTGTTGATGTAAAGTTTTCTCTTACAAACCATATGGCCTATGACAAATATGTTTCAGTAATTGGACAGAAAAATGTGTTTTGTTCTAGATGTGAAAATGCCTTTTTTTGTATGGCATTATCAATTTATTTAATTAAGAATCTTCAAAGGTGATCTATTTAAAAAAGCAATGATCACACACATACTTGTTGAAAATACATGAAAGAAAAGAAATGCTGTCTGCAAAGTATATATCTATATGAATTGTAAAAGTTTAGTTTAATCTCTGTGTTCTTCAGGCAAGGTGATGAAGGTTGCCAGAAGAGTGACAAAGATTTGGGAGACAATGAGGAAAAAGGCAGAGAGAGCCACCAAGATTTGGGAGACGGTGAGGCAGAAGGCAGAGAGCGCGACCAGGATTTGGAAGACGGTGAGGAAGGACGCAGAGAGAGCCACCAAGATTTGGGAGACGGTGAGGCAGAAGGCAGAGAGCGCGACCAGGATTTGGAAGACAGTGAGGAAGGAGGCAGAGAGAGCGACCAAGATTTGGGAGACGGTGAGGCAGGAGGCAGAGAAAGGGACACAGATTTGGGAGACGTTGAAGAAGGAGGCAGAGAGAGCCACCAAGATTTGGGAGACGGTGAGGCAGGAGGCAGAGAGAGGGACACAGATTTGGGAGACGGTGAGGCAGGAGGCAGAGAGAGGGACCAAGATTTGGGAGACGGTGAGGCAGGAGGCAGAGAAAGGGACACAGATTAGGGAGACGTTGAAGAAGGAGGCAGAGAGAGCCACCAAGATTTGGGAGATGATGAGGCAGGAGGCAGAGAGAGCGACCAGGATTTGGAAGACGGTGAGGCAGGAGGCAGAGAGAGCGACCAGGATTTGGAAGACGGTGAGGAAGGAGGCAGAGAGCGCCACCAAGATTTGAGAGATGGTGAAGTAGGAGGCAGAGAGAGCCACCAAGATTTGGGAGACGATGAGGCAGGAGGCAGAGAGAGCGACCAGGATTTGGAAGACGGTGAGGAAGGAGGCAGAGAGAGCCACCAAGATTTGGAAGACGGTGAGGAAGGAGGCAGAGAGAGGGACACAGATTTGGAAGACGTTGAAGAAGGAGGCAGAGAGAGCGACCAGGATTTGGAAGACGGTGAGGAAGGAGGCAGAGAGAGCCACCAAGATTTGGAAGACGGTGAGGAAGGAGGCAGAGAGAGGGACACAGATTTGGAAGACGTTGAAGAAGGAGGCAGAGAGAGCGACCAGGATTTGGAAGACAGTGAGGAAGGAGGCAGAGAGAGCCACCAAGATTTGGAAGACGGTGAGGAAGGAGGCAGAGAGAGGGACACAGATTTGGAAGACGTTGAAGAAGGAGGCAGAGAGAGCGACCAAGATTTGGAAGACGGTGAGGAAGGAGGCAGAGAGAGGGACACAGATTTGGAAGACGTTGAAGAAGGAGGCAGAGAGAGCGACCAAGATTTGGAAGACGGTGAGGAAGGAGGCAGAGAGAGGGACACAGATTTGGAAGACGTTGAAGAAGGAGGCAGAGAGAGCGACCAGGATTTGGAAGACGGTGAGGAAGGAGGCAGAGAGAGCCACGAAGATTTGGAAGACGGTGAGGAAGGAGGCAGAGAGAGGGACACAGATTTGGGAGACTTTGAAGAAGGAGGCAGAGAGAGCGACCAGGATTTGGAAGACGGTGAGGTAAGAGGCAGAGAGAGCCACCAAGATCTGGAAGACAGTGAGGAAGGTCCAAACAGGAAAAAAGCAAAAATTGTCATCGTCAGTACAGATGAAGAAAACATTGGTCCAAAACGAAAGAAAGCGAAAATGATCTCTATATCGGATGAAGATGTTGTGGTTGGAAGTGTTGATTCAGATGACTCGCAAGTATCAGAAATCTTCCCTCAGCTAAATATTAATCTTCCAGATAAAATTATGTCAGCTGTGGTGTATGACTCTGAATCTGAGGAAGGAGGGAAGATGTCATCTGTGGAATATGATGCTGAACCTGAGGATTGTGCTATTGCAAGGGATGTGAAAAACCAAGATATTTATGTTAGTCTTGTGCAGAAAAGTCAGACGACCCGAAAAGGCAAGAGGAAAAAGAATAGAAGAGTGTACAATGCAAAACACCCCTGCCCGTTTTGTCCAAAAATAGTTGCCAACTTTTCGCACCATATCACAACAGTGCAGCAAAAACAGGAACATTCAGTAAAAGAAATATTGGAAACTTCTGATGCCAAGACCAAACAAATAAAAATTGCATTGCTTCGATTGAAAGGTGCACATGAACATAACATGCGTTCTTTGAAGGAAAAGAAAGGAGAGATATTTCTTCGTAGGAGATCAAACGTTGATGATTCAGATTCAAAAGGCTCTGAAGACGAAGGGGAAAATAGCATAGATATTGAGAAATATGGACCCTGTCCAAAATGTTTTGGTTGGATTACACTTCACTCCATCAAGCGACACATGAAGATGTGCATCTTGTCAGACGATTCATTTCTATCGACAGCATCAAAAGGAACCTTGACAGTTCAGTCTCGATTGCTGTCTGGAAGACTTCCTGAAGAAGCTTCCCGAGCTCTTATCAAAGAAGTGTTCCCAATAATGCTTGAAGACAATGTATGCAAGGTTTCAAAGGAGGACAGTTTGATTGTGTCATTAGGGAATCAGTGGATGCTGAGAAACAAGGGGAATGCTATAATGAGGAAATATTATACAAGTTCCGTGATGAGACTGGCTGCAAAATTGAAACTAGCTCTGCAACATTTGGACAACAGCACGAAGGATTTGGATGAATACTTCCAACCAAGTAACTTTGATGTTGTGGTAAAAGGGGCACTGAGATGTTGCTTTCCAGCAGATGCTGATGAAGAAGAGTTAAAATCGCCAAGCAATGCTATCAAGCTAGGTCACGATATCAAGCGATTGGTATCGGCCAAATTGGCCAAGGCATTGATGGCTGGCAATGCTTGCAAAAAGAAGGAGGCAGAAGAATTTCTTAAATTGATGGAAATTGAATGGGGACTACGTGTAACTAAACTTGCCAGGATCATCTTGAACGAACGGGCCTTCAACCGAGACAGGAATCTACCCATTCCAGATGATGTCAGGAAACTTGCAGAATATATGCAACATGAAATCCTCAATCTGGACCTGAAAACCTGTTCCTTGTCCAACTACAGGAAAGTGGCAGTAGCAACATTGGCAAGAGTGACCCTCTTCAACAGAAGGCGTTGCCATGAGGTTCAAGCAATGAAGTAAGTTTCACGAATTTTCCTATTAATTTGTCTTTCAAGCTAGTTAAATCATGTGTAAATCTTTGATGGATATGTATGAATGATTTTGTATTCCTTATAAGTGAAATAATTTTTCAACAAGAATTTAAAATGGAATGTTAGTTATATTCTTGTTAAAAATTATTAGAAGCAAATTCTATTTACTGGTATTGTTGGTAAGCAACATCAATCATAGGGTGGTCAGGTAGTGCAGTGGATAGCGCACTTGCCTTTCATCAAGGCGGCCGGGGTTCGATTCCCCGACTGGACATGAAAAGGTATTGGGGTCATCTTCCCGACCGGGTTTTCTCCAGTTACTCCGGTTTCCTGCCCTTGCACACTAATATACGGGCCAGCAAGAGTAATTAATATAAGTTGGATAACTTGTTTCATAATTGTTGTAAAATAAATATAGTTTATATTTTAACATCAATCATATTCAAATCTCACATGATATACGCATTTCCCTAAAAACACAAGTTCTCCATCAAAGTTGTAAAGTTTTCATTTTAAAAATATTTTCTGCTTTTGAATTGTAGAATTTCTTCTTATGAAAAAAGGAAAACTGGGGAAAATGAATTGTCACAAGAACTGCGAGGAGATCTCGCAGCATTTGAGAAGAACCTTTTAAACCGACAAGATATGGTCACTATTCGTGGAAAGGTACATATTACATTTTCATGCCATGAAATAAATAATCAGTGATTTTTTTTTTCACAGGACAACGAGATATGTTCATGTTTGAGAGAAAAAAAAAGAACAAATTGGTTTGATTTTGATTTTTACTTTTATCTTGACATTTCATGCTTATTTATGTAATTCATTTTACTTCAGACAGGAAAGGGTGTTCCAGTTATTCTACCACAAGACACAAAGAAGGCATTACAGTTCTTAACAGATCCAGAGAATCGTACGAAAGTTGGTGTGCCATCAGGCAATCCTTATGTGTTTGGAAGTAATGGTGAGTACTTCTCCATCTTGGTATTTGTGACATTTATAGAAATAGATGCTTCCAAGTTCCTGCCAAATGTTCTCTTTTTTTTGGCTCAACTGATGAAAAACCAATTAGAAAAACTATCTTTACCATGACACAAGGCATACATCAATGTTGTTCCAATGTGGTTGGTCCTGAATGAAAATTAGTAATTTATTAAAAAAAAATCACTTGACCTGCAGGGAAACTACTAGCAGACAAATGAAATTCTACATCCCTGCAAGTGTAACTCAGCTTCCAACAGACTTGTGATTTCTTTAACAATTGTTAGAAATGGTGACAATGAAGTTTATTATCAGAATAAACATCGTACATGATGGCTGCTGCATATTTTATCATGTGACTCACATCTATATTCTAGGAGCGGGTGTTTACAGAGCTTACGATGCAATACGAACAATTGCATCAGGTGCAGACCTTCAATACCCAAATCTCATACGTACATCAAACATGAGGAAGTACATGGCAACTATGTTACAGGTAGGTTTTGATGTAAATTGTAATTTTTATTAGCTCATATGTGCAAAGCTGACAAGAGCTTGTGTCTTGCTTCATTGTTCATCTCTAAGCTCTAAAGATGTTCTGTTACATAAATTACCTATTACATGAATTAGAATAGTATACTTTTTACCTCATCTGGAAAAGTTCAATGAGTCTTGTGTTACCGATACAAAATAATAAAAGAAGAGAAAAATGAAAGATCAAAATATTACCTGGGTATTATATTTTTTTGGAGATGGAGAAGTACTCCCCATTGCTTCCAAACACATTGGGATTGCCTGATGGCACACCAACTTTTGTACGTTTTCTGGATTTGTTAAATATGACATATTTTGGTTAACTTTTTACAATTTGTATCAGAAGGAAAATCTTGTATCTTTCAGGCCTTAAACACAAGTGAAGCAGAAAGGCAATGGGTTCTTGATCACCTTGGTCATACTATGGATGTTCATAAAATCCATTATCGTATGACGTCTGATGTGTTGGAACGTGTTGATGTTGCGAAGATTCTATTGATTCGGGATATGGGATTAGTTGGACAATACAGAGGGAAAAAGCTGGATGATATACAGTTAGATGGTAAGTAGAAAATGTTTCTAAACATTTATCATTTTACTGATTTGCTTATTGAAGGCTGATGTATGCAACCTTCATGGACTTCACAGCATGGCAGATGCTTTCTCATTTAGACATGTTTTCATTCAAATTGTAAAACTTCATGTACCACATTATTTAATAAACTTTTTTGTGCATTGATCTTTTGGATTGGTATAACAAATAGTAATAAGCTAAAAAACGTTTTCCACAATGTAAATAAACCAAGGTCACAGAGTTTGATACATTAGCTGGTTTTCTATTTTTAAAACAGATCATCTGGTGCAATGCATTGTTTTCATGATATTGTTTGTCTATTCTCAGATCTGATCTCTCTGGATGAGGCTCCCTCCCCAGATGTTGAAGAAGCAGGCCCGAGAAATACAGAAATCTCTAATATTCTGGCAGAGACAACAGATAGCGATGAGTATGTGCCAGAAGTATTCCAATCTGATGAGGAGGACGATGATGATGATTGTGGTGCGGAGTTTTCGGAAAGAAAACGGAAAACTAGGAAGCCTTCTGTCCTGCGTCAAAAATGGTCACCAGAAGAAGAAAAGGAGTTGGAAACACTTTTCAAAACAGACTTTGAAAGAGACAAATGTCCATCACAAAAACGTGTTGAAACTGTGATTAAGATAAGCAAATCAAGCAATGGAGTAATCTACAAAAGAAACCGTGACACGATAAAAAAGAAAGTTAGTAACATGATGGTCAAAAAGCGAAGAAGTAACCCCTAGCATGAAAGACCTGATAGGTCCGATCTGATGAAAGACAATATATTGGTATTCTGGTAGTTATTAAGTCTTCTGACCCAAAGGGTTTTGCCATCGTGCTTCGTCTGTAAATATTTCCTTTGATAATGTTCTTCTCAATAACCAAAAGGCCCAGGATGCTGAGATTTGGCCAGTAGGTACCAGGACCTTGACCTACTTGCAAGGTCACACGGTTCAAATATGTTGAAATCTTTAAGAAACTTTTTCTCAATAATGGAAAGGTCCAGGGTATTGATATTTGGCCTGTAGCATGTTTGTTCAAATGAATGACCTTGACCTACTTTCAAGGCAGCAGGAGTCAAATATGTTAGTATCATAACCAACTAAAATTATATAGTAGTATATACATTGCATAGTCAAATGGGTTTTAAGGCCAGTTAAGCCTCTTGTTTGAGATCCAGTCAGATCAAGATGAATTTTACATAGAATTCCAATTGTAAACTTTTTTTGTTGAAAGGTTTTGAATGTAGTGTTCTGATTTAAGAAGCGTTCTGATTTTGATATGTGCAAATTACTTGCATTTTCTGTTAAACTTGTGATGAATATCGGTAAATTGTTTTAAGAGATCCAGTCAGATCAGATGAATAATGCACAGAATTGCCAAAGTAAACTTTTTTGTAAGAATTGAAAGTAGTATTCTGATTTATAAATCTTGCTCTGTTAAACAGTAGTTCTAGGTTGAGCGTGAGTGTACGCCCGAGTATAGCCTGTGTACCTGCAGTAAATCCATAAAAAGGAAAATGTCGATTTATTCCATGAGCAGATAAACGATAATCAGCATACATGTATATATAGTATATATATGAAAGGTATTAAACAAATGTACATATACACATGAAACAGTATGAAGTTTGAATAAAATACAGTACATAACGTCTGATATCAACATGCATATTAGACATCATACATATATATAGTAATTAATCTGACATAATATTTACAAAAAATATTTGGCCTTGGAAATATCTTCTCAGCTGTAATAGTTTTAGTCTTGTCACGATAAATTGGGAAGTTTTAAAACTTGATTGATCATAAACAAGACATTTCCATGATCAAACAATTAGAACAGGGATGTTCTTCGAGTAAGTGGATGGTACCACTCGCTTGGAACAGAAATGTTCTACAGGTAGATCGCCTAGAACAGGGATGTTCTAAAGGTTAAGATCTAGAGTACAAAGTAGTGGAGTGGTACCATCTGTAACCCTGGGGTTACATGAAGAGGTCGTTTGACACAGAAAAAAGTTGAATGGAATATTATAGAATTTTGCATATAACCAAAGTGAAATTGGGTAATTATGTAGATATTTTATAATATCTTGGCAAAACCAAGGATTTTTGATTTATAGAAAAAGTTAAAAAATTGTTAAGTGCGAGTGCCAAAAAGATTCAGATGGGAGAGCAGCTGGATAGATCCCCAAGTTCATGATATATGTCTAGATACACAATTATATTGAAATGTTTTCAATTAATACAAACCAAACATTGATGCAAATGAAAACAATTTGTTGCATGTTTCAGGTTGAGATAAATATTAAATGTATGTGCAGACCTTAAAGTTGCACGCAATCATACATTACTGATGTCTGATGATGACTGTAAAGGCCCTTTGGCCTCATGTTCAGTGTTTTGATATTTTTTCAATAATAAAATGTTTTTGATTGTTCAATATGTATTAATTTTGTTTTCTCAGTGATATTTCTTAGGGTGCCAACCATCTCTTAATGTTTCCATGGTCATTTTGGCTCTTGTGTTAATGAACTAAATAGCTTACCAAAACAATGTTTATTCTTTAAACTTTATGTGATGACAAAGATTGATAATGTAAATATCTAGCCATCTCTCTTGTAAATTTCTTGCATGGTATTATGATCATAAGTAGATTGAAATATGGTGAACACTCAAATTCTACATGACTGGTTGTTGCAATGATGAAGAAAAGAAAATGACATGACACAATGTGAGTTTGTTTGTCATAGAAAATTTAGCTTTGATGGACACATTGAGGGGTGTTTCGTCCCTGACCTTGTGGGGAAATCTATATTGTATGCATTTGCAAATTGATGGACACATTGTGGGGTGTTTTGTCCTAGACCTTGTGAGGAACTCCCTTATATATAAATATTGCAACTTGATGGACACATTGTAGGGTGTTTTGTCCTAGACCTTGTGGGGAACTCCTTTATATATAATATTGCAACTTGATGGATACATTGTGGGGTGTTTTGTCCTAGACCTTGTGGGGAACTCCTTTATATATAATATTGCAACTTGATGGACACATTGTGGGGTGTTTTGTCTCGGACCTTATGGGGAACTCCCTGATATATAATTTTGCAACTTGGACACATTGTGGGGTGTTTTGTCCTTGACTTTGTGGGGAACTTTTTATTGTATGCATTCGCAACTTGATGGACACATTGTGGGGTGTTTTGTCCTTGACTTTGTGGGGAACTTTATATTGTATGTATTCGCAACTTGATGGACACATTGTGGGGTGTTTTGTCCTTGACTTTGTGGGGAACTTTATATTGTATGCATTCGCAACTTGATGGACACATTGTGGGGTGTTTTGTCCTTGACTTTGTGGGGAACTTTATATTGTATGTATTCACAACTTGATGAACACATTGTGGGGTGTTTTGTCCTAGACCTTGTGGGGAACTCCCTTATATATAATATTGCTACTTGATGGACACATTGTGGGGTGTTTTGTCTAAGACCTTGTGGGGAACTTCTATTGTGGGATGGACATATCGTGGGGTTGTTAATTTTTGATATTTGTGGGGAGTTTCATTACAACCCCACAATGTAATGCTTATCCATCATAACATTACGGGATTGAAGCTACCCCACATTGTACCTCTCGTCTGAATTCTCAATGTGATCCCCACAAGTAGCATCGGTACAAATGAGCATCCTCGCAATGTTTTTGGACAAAAAATTTGCACAAGGTAGCTCTCGTATGTACGTCCGTCCGTCTGTCCGTCCGTGTTTACATTTGGGGCCCTAGAGGGTTTGATTTGTGTCCAGCCATTGCTAATGTGGTATTTTTGTACTTATGTGGTATATCACTTAAATAACTTGTGTTCATTGTGTTCAGTATACTCCTATGTGGTACCTGGTATTAATTTTTAAAAAGTACCACATATGCGATGGACACAGTTTCAGGACGAAAGTGGGGTTGTCTTTGTTAAAACACGGATTCAGGGGAAATAACTCCGACGGTATAAGTCAGTAATATTTCCCGCGGTTGTCGATGTCACGTGATCAATCTCCGAGACGCTACCTCGGCATTCATCGTCGGCCAATATTGAAAACTTCCGAGTGTCCCAAAAGTAGAAGCCATACTTGAGTCGAGCAACGAGGTGGATGACACTGGCGCTGAGATGAAGTTTTAAGGTAAACCACTTAAACTACTTGAACAAATAATTTCGGTATGATGTTTCAATGTGCGTTTGACTATATTGATGTGACTAATGGCATTTCAGCAGCATTTTCGAAAAATCACGACAAAACCTTTCACGTAATGTAAACCACGTGCGTCAAATGTACGAAGTCTTGAAGAGGAATGAAGATTTTTATCAAATTTCCGTGGGATTTTCGTCAGATAATAGCATTTATTTTGTGGGAAAATTTAAATTGCAAAATTATAACCGGCATAAAAGATGCAAGAAATCATTTTGGAATAGACATTGACACGGAGCTTGCTGAATTTTTGTTATATTACTTGGAGGAACAGCAGATTTTCTATTCAATCGAGCTTATTTAATGAACCATGGAGAAGTTATTGCTGATTTGTATTTTGGTAGCAATATTGTTAAATACTGCAGTCATTATTCTCTTGTTCATTTTTTTGGGTAAATATTTCATGCGATGGACAGATTTTTTCAGAAGGTGGAATCAAGATTTACAATGAAGTAAGAAGGATCAAAGTTTTGGTTGGTGAAAAATATGTTAAAATTGTTTCAACCATTTTATATTTATATTTATTTCATAAATTTTATCAGGGGTGTACACTAGCCTGACGCCCGGGGCTAAGTAGTTTTCAGGTCAGGGCTGCTCAATGGCACCGACTAGCCCGTCGGCTAGTGAAAATTTCTTGTCATAAATCTACCAAAATTTTCGTTAATACATCTACATTAAAAGCCAGTTTGTTTCTGTATATAGTTGTAAACATGATAACTGGTCAAGTTAATAAGATTTTGTGGTAGACATCGGTTGAACACATTTCTCAAACGTAAATAATATCTTCATTTAGGTCTATCAAATGCTTAGGTATGCCATTTATAGCATTCAAGCGCACGAGTGATCCAGATGCAAACACGAGTGACCCAGGTGCAAACACGTTTTGCCGACATGTCGGCATAGTTGCAGAGATAATTGAGATAGGAATTCAATTATGAAGTGACAGTATATGATCATATCACATTTATTATAAGGATATGGATCTTATTATCACTTTTGTTAATCTTGCTGTTGAAATTGAAACAAGATTGTTAGTGCTGCTATATGTACAGGTCTGTTTTGATAGATGTTCTATTCACAAACGAGGCGTGATCACACCAAATTGGTTAAGCTGTTGGTTATAATTGTTATAAATTAAAATTTGAGCTTTACTTGAATTGTCATGGTAGTTATTTCCTATGATCATGATTAAAAGCTCTAATAATATTGATTTCATTCACATTGGCACCTTCAGTTCCAATCCAATACAATTTACTAGCTGTAAGTCCCCCAGAGTCTTTAAAAATGGTAGTTGCTGCTCCTGCTTAGCGCTCAGCAAATTAGGAGTGGGACGACTGGTTCGCCCGTTGTCAGTATAATGTGACCGGGTGGGGTGTGCTGCTGGGTGTCTTCGGCAGTATGCTTCAGTGAGGTAGCACTCTAAATCGGCAATAAATCCGGCCTATCACAAGGAGACTTAATACAAACATACCACAGCCTCCCAAAACACACATACGCACTCATCACACGCATACATTTCGCACGCACGGGAGGCCGTCCTTAAATGACCTTAGCTGTTAATAGGACGTTAAACAAAATAAACCAAACCAAACCAAGGCTATGATGGATATAGAATGAGTAATATTTTCAAGGTTTTTGGTAACATTTAGGACAAGGCTTGTGTGGTAGTGTGAGGTCATGAGTATGTGGTACATTTTGTCCAATACTTAGGTGGTAGGCTATGTTGGATATAGAATGAGTTATATTTAAGTTTTTGGGTAACATTTAGGACAAGGCTTATTTGGTAGTGAGAGTCCATGAGTATGTGGTACATTTTGTGCAATACTTAGGTGGTAGGTGATGATGGATATAGAATGAGTAATATTTTTAAAGTTTTTGGTAACATTTAGCACAAGGCTTGTGTGGTAGTGTGAGTTAATGAGTATGTGGTACATTTTGTCCAATACTTAGGTGGTAGGCTATGATGAATAGAATGAGTTATATTCAAAAGATTTTGCTTACAATTAGGACAAGGCTTGTGTGGTAGTGCGAATACATGAGTATGTAGTACATTTTGTCCAATACTTAGGTGGTAGGCTATATTGGATATAGAATGAGTTATATTTAAGTTTTTTGGTAACATTTAGGACAAGGCTTATTTGGTAGTGCGAGTCCATGAGTATGTGGTACATTTTGTCCAAAACTTAGGTGGTAGGCTATGATGGATATATGATGAGTTATATTTAAAAGTTTTTTGGTAACATTTAGGACAAGGCTTATGTGGTAGTGCGAGTCCATGAGTATGTGGTAAATTGTCCAAAGCTTAGGTGGTAGGCTACGATGGATATAGAATGAGTAATATTTTTAAGGATTTTGCTAACATTTAGGACAAGGCTTATGTGGTAGTGTGAGTTCATGAGTATGTGGTACATTTTGTGCAATACTTAGGTGGTAGGCTATGATGAATATAGAATGAGTAATATTTTTAAGGTTTTGGTAACATTTAGGACAAGGCTTATGTGGTAGTGCGAGTCCATGAGTATGTGGAAAATTGTCCAAAGCTTAGGTGGTAGGCTATGATGGATACAGTATGAGTAATATTTTAAAGGTTTTTGGTAACATTTAGGACAAGGCTTGTGTGGTAGTGTGAGTTAATGAGTAGTTGGTACATTTTGTCCAATACCTAGGTGGTAGGCTATGATGAATAGAATGAGTTATATTCAAAAGATTTTGCTTACAATTAGGACAAGGCTAATGTGTGGTAGTGTGAGTCCATGAGTATGTGGTACATTTTGTCCAAAACTTAGGTGGTAGGCTATGATGGATATATGATGAGTTATATTCAAAAGTTTTTTGCTTACAATTAGGACAAGGCTTGTGTGGTAGTGAGTTAATGATTATGTGGTACATTTTGTCCAAAGCTTAGGTGGTAGGCTATATTGGATTTAGAATGAGTTATATTGAAAAGGTTTTTGGTATCATTTAGGACAAGGCTTTTGTGGTAGTGTGAGTTCCTGAGTATGTGGTACATTGTCCAAAGCTTAGGTGGTAGGCTATGATGAATATTATAAAGATTGAGAAATTTAAAGATTTTTTGCTTCGAATTAAGTCTAAGTTTTAGTGGTGTTGTAATTTGTCCAAAGCTTAGGTGGTACTTGCACCACAATGAAGAAGATAAACATTTAAAGCATATAATGTTGCCATTAATGAACTATAGTCGAATTAATGAGAAACAGTTGACAAATCATAAAAAGTGACATCCTGAAATCTTAGTTAAGAGGTAAAATTAAATATGAATGGATATTACACTTTTAAACTGAAATATTTTGGATGTGCACTATGTTTATGTATAGTAATATGTTCTTAGATTGATACAGGGTGTTGATAACCATGTTAGTGATGTTGCTGTTAAGGCTGTTTCAGTTTATAACAAAGTAACATGTATACAGAAGTGTGAAGAAAAAAGCTTTTGTTGTCCATACAATACAATTGTTTGTGTTTTTTTTAAAAGCTGAACTCAGTATGCCGGGGAATAGAAAACGGAAAAAAACGCACCGAAGTCCTGCCAATGACGACAGTACTAGTAGAACTAGTGAGCCAATCAAAGAGGGAGATTTTGTCCTAATTTAATGGACAAAATCTGGCCTGTTAAAGTCAGGAGAATTGACTCCAGCTGTGTTACTGTATACAGCAAATCTGACAATGCCTTGTATGTAAAGCCGTAGTGTTATTCTTATAAACACTGTATAGAGGGAAAGCACATTTGAAAATATCATTAGTGGGGTTAGTGTAAATAAATTCCTTTTTTTCTTTTCTGTTCATTCAATGTTGGTATAATACTAAAACAATTCCTGCTTTCATTAAGTCAGTGTTGTGAAATGAAACCCTCTACCCAGCAGCCTCGGTGACCTGACCTGTCCTGTGCATTTGGCCTGTCAGGTCAGGTCACTCTGACTGCTAGTCATCAGGTCTTCATTTCACGATATTGACTTCATAGGCAGTTATATATTCTATATTGGTAATGATTTCTGAAGCATAATAATGTCTTTGTAAAAAGGTAATTGTTAGGTAGTTTAATTTCAAATTTGATGAATATTCCTGTCACAGCTACAACACATTGACATCAAAAGTGGATTCCATGAAGTTTGAAAATATAAATTGGAAGACCTTGGCACGAAGTAAAACATGAGAGTTTATGTTGTTTATTTGATTGAAGTTAATTGTTAAAGATTTTTTTTTCTTCTAATTTTAAAGGGGTATGCATACTTACTTTTGGGAATAATTTCATTTAGATAAAACGTTTTCGCATTATTTATTTTTCCTGTTATCCCCAAAGTATGATTTTTCAGAAATTACCCAGTGTGCTAAGTAACATTATTAATATGTTTCATTTGAATTAGTATTAAAACTATGCCAGTGACTTATTCTGTCAACAAATAGTTTGTTTCAAATCGCGAAAACATGGTCCAAATGTTTTACAGTTCTTTATTGTATCAGTCTGTTCAGTTACTATCCTATACAATTAACAGATAACTACAAAGAAAACACTATTTTACCCTTTCAGCTAGTATGTACGTGTATACCCCTTTAAATAATATGATAGCAAATTGCTGCAGACAAGTTAATTTTAGTCATCAATTTGTTTTTTATGAATTGCAAAATTTTGTAAATATTTGGGATGCATGAATCAGTTTTTTGAGTACATGCAGATGAGACTTTTTAAACTGAATGTTTATCTTGCAGAACATGACATGTTGTTCCATTTTGATTTGATGATGATAAGCATGTTTTCTAACATTGTTCAAATAGCTCGTGAGAATTGTAGCAATTCCACTTGATATTTCCTTGACAGCAAGGTGAAAATTGAGAATTTCATTGTTAAACTTATTTATATACTATAAATCAATTTTATTTGGTAGTAATAAAACTCTGATTATGCCTGTAATATTTGAGGTGGCCTTCAACATGTAGGCTATATTTGGAAATTAAAGACATTTGACATCTCAAGATTGAAAATTGATAAGGATACAGAAAGTGATGTACGCGTGTTGCACATTTTTCTGAATTTGATATATTATATTGCGATTTAAAAAATAACCAATGTTGATTTCTTATTATATATAATTAGACATTAAGAGGATTTTTTTTTTAGAGAAAAATGAACTTTTCAATGTCACCTTCAGCTAAGTTCAGTATGCATGTTTTTAGTTACACTAACTTTTGTTGTCCCACTCCAAACAAAAAATTTTTGAAGAGTCAACATGCATGTAGTTTTTATTGAAATGTATTGAAATATATCTGTTTAGAATTTGAATTTTAATATAGTGTTATATAAATACCATAATATATATATGTGTACAGTATACAAATGCATAATTTGTTCTTTATGAAATGACCGTAACAAAGGAAAAATGTCAAGATTATTGTTTAACAATTTCAGTATATATTAAACAATCCAGGATCAGATCGAAAGTGTATGGCATACTAGCTCAATGGACAAGTACTTTTCAAAATCCACTAGTCTAGAAGGAAAAAGTCCAACAATTTGCATATGCTCTTTCTTTCTTAGATATTGAGTCATTATATGACTATTAATATTGCTGTCCATTCATTTATTGGCATGATTGGTTGAAAAGCAGTGGCATCCTGGTGAAAATCCGGATAGTCCAGTCATTTTGTTGACCAGCCCCACAGGAACAGCATCATATAACATTGGTGGGACTACTCTTCATGCTGCCCTCCATCTACCTCGTGGTAGGTACTACTCACTAAGATCCAATCCTTCTTTACTGGCAACATTTAGGACTACAATGTCACAACTGAAGATACTGGTCATAGATGAAATTTCCATGGTAGGGAGGACCATGTTCACTCATATACACAAACGCCTGCAAGAAGGAACTGATGGAAGTGGAACATTGTTCGGAGGTATTAGTATTCTTGCAGTAGGAAATTTTTACCAGCTTCCACCAGTTCAACAGCACAAACTGTTTGACACAGTGATAGCAGATTCAGAACGAGTGGACTCTGAAGAATTGTCGGTACTTCTTGCTGGATTATGGGAAAACAACTTCAGTTTGGCTGAACTAACTGACATTATGCGACAGAAAGGAGATTTAAATTTTGCACAAATGCTCAGTACGGGTCCGTACTGCTGACCATGCTTCAGATGATATTGAACTACTCAAGTCAAGGATAATTTCTAGAACAAGTGAGCGCTATCCCAAAGCAGCATTGCATATTTTCCCCACACGTGCAGAATTCCCTGTTGTTCTGTGCTGGGCTTGTACGATTCACAAAGTACAAGGGCAAACTCTGGACAATGTTGTCATTTCGTTTAAAAGACTAAGAACAAAAGGTCAGGCATATGTTGCCTTTAGTCGTGTCACTTCTTTACAGGGGCTTTTTCTCTTGGATTTCAATTCAGAAGCTATTAAGAAAGACAACAGTGTTTCAGAAGAAATGGGACGCCTTAGAAATGAAAAAAACTGCAGTCTTTTCTTCTGATAAGTTAGCAAACAAAGATGATAACAGTATACGGATTTGCTTCTTTAATACAAACAATTTAGGACAAAAACACAAACAGGATGTCCAGCGAGATCCATATCTCAACACATGTGATGCTCTGGCATTAACAGAAACTTGGCAGAAACATGACCAACTAAGGATTGTCGGATTCCCCACTGTAGATTCTACGGGGAGATCGGTTGGTTATGGTGGTGGAGCAGCTGTGTGTACTACAAGTAACTTCAAGCTAGAGAGAATTCAGCTTCTACCTACTCCCACTATTGACGCTGTTGCAGTTACATTATTGAAGCCAAGCAGGGCCTTTACATGCTCATTATTGCTGCTATATTGTCCCCCAAAGACACCAACGTCAGAAGTCCAGGCCATCATCGGGAACTTCCTACAAAGTGCTCAATTTTCATGTATTATAGGAGGTGATTTTAACATAGATCTTCGAAACTCTTCAAATACGACACTGAACTTCCTTGAGAGGGCCAGATTTACTCAAATTACAACTGTACCGACACATCGCAGCGGCTCCCACATTGATCATGTTTGGATTAGAGACATTCCTCATTCAACAGTAATTCAACTATGGACATACTACAGCGACCATAAACAAATATTTGTAGATCTTATGTGATGGGTAAGAAAGAATATTTACTATGAATCATTAGACAATATTCAGTTCATTGTGTCTTGATATTTTTTTTCAGATTTTTTCTTTTTCCTGAGATAAAAGAATGTGACCATTCCACACATTTAAACTCTAATGGAAACAAAATACTTTGACATGATCAAAAACATTTATACAAAAACTTTTCTTATTTATTGCTGAAGCTTTTTGTTTTAATTCAGAATTGTTTTCTAACACTAACAAATTTAACATCACTGTACTATAACTCTAAAATACAAATATTCATTGGAGCATCAGACATATTGCGGGGCCCTTTCTGATGTATCAGTGTTCTAGTTATTTTTCGGGTCGGTCCGAAATCCAAGATGGCCGCCATAGCCACCATTTTTAAAACACATTTTAAACTTCTCATATTCCACCAGTGCTATTGAGCTGAAACTTGCCAGAAATGATCCTGAGATGGTCCTGACCAAGTATTGTTATTTTTTGGGTCGGTCCGAAATCCAAGATGGCCGCCATAGCCGCCATCTTCAAAAACACATTTTAAACTTCTTCTCAAGTTCCACCAGTGCTATTGAGCTGAAACTTATCTGAAATGATCCTGAGATGGTCCTGACCAAGTGTTGTTATTTTTCGGGTCGGTCCGAAATCCAAGATGGCCGCCATCTTGAAAAACACATTTTAAACTTCTTCTCAAGTTCCACCAGTGCTATTGGGCTGAAACTTGCCTGAAATTATCCTGATATGATCCCGACCAAAAGTTATTTTTCGGGCCGATTCAAAGTCCAAGATGGCCGCCATAGCCACCATCTTGAAAAACACATTTTAAACTTCTTCTCGAGTTCCACCAGTGCTATTAAGCTGAAACCTGCCAGAAATGATCCTGAGATGGTCCTGACCAAGTGTTGTTATTTTTTGGGTCGGTCCGAAATCCAAGATGGCCGCCATAGCCGCCATCTTGAAAAACACATTTTTAAACTTCTCAAGTTCCACCAGTGCTGATTGGGCTGAATCCTTGCCTGAAATTATCCTGATATGATCCCGACCATAAGTTGTTATTTTTCGGGTCGGTCCGAAATCCAAGATGGCCGCCATAGCCACCATTTTGAAAAACACATTTTAAGCTTCTTCTCAAGTTCCACCAGTGCTGTTGGGCTGAAACTTGCCAGAAATGATCCTGAGACGATCCCCACCAAGTGTTGTTATTTTTCGGGCCGATCCGAAATCCAAGATGGCCGCCATAGCCGCCTTCTTGAAAAACACATTTTAAAATTCTTCTCAAGTTCCACCAGTGCTGTTGGGCTGATCCCTGCCTGAAATGATCCTGATATGATCCTGACCAAGTGTTGTTATTTTTAGGGCCGATCCGAAATCCAAGATGGCCGCCATAGCCACCATCTTGAAAAACACATTTTAAACTTCTCGAGTTCCACCAGTGCTAATGAGCTGAAACTTGCCTGACATGTTCCTGAGAGGATCCTGAGCAAGTGTTGTTATTTTTTGATTGGTCTGAAATCCAAGATGGCCGCCATCTTGAAAAACACATTTTAAACTTCTTCTCCTGTTCCATTGGTGCCATTGAGCTGGAAATGGATGAGGATGTTAAGGAAGGAGGGCCAACAAAGTGTTGTTATTTTTCGGCCCAGTAAAATCATTGACTTGGCAGCCATGGCGGCCATTTTTATTACATGATTGTGCAATCATGGTTTTCCTGAACGATGCCTATTTCAAACTTCTCCAATTCCACCAGTGGGATTCAGCTCTAACTTACCAGAAATTATCCTTAGATTGTCCAGACCAAGTGTTGATATTTATTGGGTCAGTCAGAAATCCAAGATGGCCACCATGGCCAACAGTGCCACTATATACTTGCTACAGAGAATACATACTACAATAATATAAGGGTTTTAATTTAGAGTCAGATGAACGTTAAGGCCCCTGGGCCTCTTGTTCCAATATATTGCAGTTATATTTTCATCGTCTAAACTAGTATATATATCATATTCTCTTCTTAACACATCTACCATGTCACAACCAGCCAACATTTATCCCTCCTTCAGTTTGTGACTGGAAACAGCGTCGTTAAAAAGGAAGGGGTGAAGTACCATAAAGACTCGGCATCTCACAGGGCGTGTTTAAGTCGCAAATCAGCAGCCAGTAAAAAGTTGTTGGGACAGCCTACCCCAATGCAAGAATCCCTTTTAAAGATGGACAAGGAATTATTGGTAAAAATGAACAAACTGTTTGTTACTGCATTCTTTGTGGCCACAAATAAGCGAGCATTTACTGACTTTCCTAAACTTCAAAAAGTGAATGGTCTTTCATTAGGAGATACATACGTTACTGACAAGGCAGAAAGGAATTTGTGAAGCAGATAGCAGGGGTCTATTTCGACGAGTTAAAGCAATCTTTGGATACCTCTCCATTCATTAGCATATAGAGTGATGGTTCTACTGGCCGCACAGAGTCAGAAAAGGAATCAATTATGGTGAAACTAATGGATGATTCTTATCCTGTTATAAAATTTCTGAAACTTGAGGAGCCTGAGAACACTAAGGTAATAGGAATTCTAGGGGCTATCGATAAAGCTTTCTCTGATTTTGGAATCCCAGAATATCACCAAAAAACTGTGGGGTACTGCTCGGATGGGGCTTCAGTTATGATGGGATCAAAGAAGGGTGTTATAAAGCTCTTAAAGGACAAGTACAATGCCCCCTGGATTTTGGGAGTGCGGTGCTTAGCTCATAGACTTGAGCTAGCTATCAAGGATTTGTTCAAAGGAACATATATGGACACTGTCATAGAAACACTGGTGACTGTCTACTACTTTTATAAAGGCTCGGCTAAGCGAAATAAAAAGGCTTCAACAATTGCTGATATCGTGGATGAGCAGTTCCTGAAGCCAGAGAAAGCCAATGGAACTCGCTGGATTGACCACAAACTGCGAGCAATTACCAAGCTAGTATATGATTACAGAATCATCATGATGCATATGGGGAACTATGCAGAGGACACAACCAACAAAACCGAGGATCGTGCGAAGGCAAAAGGGATCATCAGAAAGTTGAGTCGGTAAAAGCTGGTGTGGTACCTCCACTTCATGAAGGACCTCCTGAATGAAATCGCGAAAGTCAGCCTTCTCTTCCAAAGGGAAGACATCAATACTTCTAGTGCAGTTACCAAATTGCAGAGCGTAGCTATTACCCTTAACCACCTCAAGAGCCATCCAGGAATTAATCAGCAGGCATTTCTAGGTGTACTTGTCGAAGGTGATCAGTACAAGGGCCACGCTTTGCTGAATGTGATCGATGAAGCTGTTCTTCAACCTGAAAGGGAAAGAGTCGTCCATCACATCATTGACTGCCTGGATGCAAGGTTTGAAAACTTGCACAATGATCCATCCACTGTTTTTAGCTTTGCCATGTGTTTGATCACAAGAATTGGCCATCCAGTGATGATCAAGAAGCTCTTGTGTATGGTGTAGATGATGTCCAAAACATCATGACCCATTTCTCTGAAATTCTTCAGAATGCCAACTGCGATCCAGAGAAGGCACTTAGTCAATGGACATATCTTAAAATCCATGTGACACGCAATGCTGCAAACTTTCAGGCAGTCCATCCCCTTGCAGTGTGGCAGAGAATAGACCAGGAAGATGCAAACAGTGGAGACTACAGGGATATTATCACTGTTATCCACCTTACCAGTGTTTCCTCTGTCTAATACTGCCTGTGAAAGGTCATTTTCGACAATGAAAAGGGTTAAAAGTGACTGGCGCTGTGGACTTAACACAGACACACTTGATCAGCTCATGAGGATAGCAATAACTGCTCCGAAATACCACATGAGAGCCAAACGTCCAACCATTGCTCCTTACGGTCCAAGGGCTGGCAATGACAATCTGTGAATATTTCAGAATTCTGATTCTATTAACAGTTCAAAGTTCACTTGAAGTTGTTTTGAGTTTTATCTGAGACTGTTTTACAATAGTTTTTTTTTACCAAGTAATGCAAGCTGCTGTTAATAAATTGATTTCACACAAAAATATGACGTTAGATATTACTATAATGTTTATACAACAGCAACATGAACATCTATGTTGATATACATCCTTACATACAAACGAACGCTTGATAGCAAGTAAAAATTGTATTTTAGCAAGTAGAAATTTTGGGCATTTGTTATTTTTAGCAAGTGACAAAAAATGTTAAATTCGAGGCCTGTACTGTCAGATATCCTTCAAACTGAACAATCGGTTTAATTATTAAGAACTCATTCACATAATAAAATTGGATAAAATGTTTCTATCTTTCTTCACTAAATAAGCAGAAGGAAAATGCTAGGGGCTTCCAGACCGGCCAGCCTTGCTTTTAGATTGTGGTGGTCATACTCTTTGTCAAGGTTACAACTAGTGTCCACAGTTACTCGGCCATCTCCAATCTGGTTGGGGAGGGGGGACTTCTATGGGAGTATATGTATTTATTTGTACCCTTCCTTATTTTGCTTTTGATGCTATTGAAGGTAAAATGTTTATTATTTTCACATCATTTAAATTGTATGAATCAAGGCCAAAGTTATCAATAAGTACTACTAGATCCTATAACTAACAGAAGTTTGGTCGGATGTATATTAAAAAACTTATAGAAGTATCAGTATCAAAGTTAAGAACTAAAAGAATCCTGAAGACTATATTTTGTAAATTAGATCTGTGGTAACATTTTTTCCTCAGCCTCTGCCTCTGGTCAAGGCCTAGATACATTGTAGGGTTCCTATGGATGTTCTACCTGGGGTTGCAAAGACAAAATGCAGTCTTTATGTAATAGGGTCATTTTTAGTGAAGTGTTTGATGTTCTGATTTAAGATAAATCCACATATATATAAATATTAAGTAAAGTGAAATTATACCATTTCGCTTGTATTAAATGCAATTTGTCTAGTGAGTGTGAGTTCCGTGTATGTGATGTGTGAGTAGAGATTATATATTTTGTATCTTTGTATGTTTCAGAATGATTTATGTATTTATTGAAATCGTCTTCAATAAATATGAGAATTCTACAATGAACCCTGCGGTGTTGTCTTTAATCTGACATTGACATCCACTACATTTAGAAGAAGAGAATAGAGCTTGTCTGGATCGCATTGCTAAATTGGAAGAGGAAAATCGCCAACTAAGACTTACATCAGGTATTACATTTAAATGAACAGAAAATAAACTTGTGAGAAATATGTGGGGTGCGAAAGTATGTCTTCCCAACAATTCATTATGAACAACATCATTTATATCAGGATTTTCATGGAAAAAATTAGGGATAGGTGATGATTTTCCAAATCACAATGGCCATTATCTTTGTGACTTTTGCCATTTTATATCATGTCTTATCCCTAATTCTGGAAAAAGAATAGTCCTGTCTGATAAGATTTCATAGTCACAACTAAACTAAATAAAGAATGGAGTGTAGTAAGGACGATAACTCGTTATCGTTCCTTACGGAACGTAATTATAGTATGAGCTAATTCGCGATTTTTGCCGGCTATTGTAGCGATTTGGGGGTGGAAAAAATGACACATAAATTTTGATGGAGTTTTGAATCATTGTAAAACTCGGCTCGATCTAGGTCTGGATGTATCTGGTTTCCCTGTGGAAATTCGTATTGATGAGATATTTTGGGTCAAACATGCCAAAATCGTCATTTTGACCGGTAGCTTCTGTTTAACCGGTCCTTAAAAATCAGCGTTTCAATCCAAAAATCTGAAACTCTAAACATAAGAAGAGATAGTTCTGAAGAAAAACGTATATTTACTTTTTCTATATCTTTCATAGAACGGCCACAATAGGGTTTTGAAAAAGGGTCGTATTTTCCGAGAGAGTAACGGATGTTACGTCACAAGAATGTGTTGAATGTATTGTAGTGAGGGACGGTAATGTACATGCGGCTAATTCAGACTACCTTGCCGGAGCTAACTGAAAAACGACGTTATAAAGGCTGACCACTACTTTAGGATGTTATATTTTGTACATAGTGTATATACATGTATTGGATTAATAAACACATATACAGAAGATGAAACAACTTATATTATACATGTTGGCCCTGACTGATCCCTAGGGGCTGACAGGTGGGGCCAAAAAGGGTCAATTAAATTAACTGAAATATTTCAAATCTCAGGTGACCGTTAAGGCCCATGGGCTTCTTGTTAAGTATTTTAGCTTCCTCAAAATCAAAGAAATTGATTTTTGACCTGAAGGCTGTTATTCTAAGATCGGAAAACAGGCAAACTGATGACTTGCAGGGCAGTTTATTTGGATCCCCAGCCACTACTGTGTCTAGTAGACCCGTTCTCATGAGTACTCCCATCACCGGTACCACAAGCACGCCCCCGACGCCCATGATTCAAATGATTCCAATGACTAGCCATATAACCAGTCCAGGAGACAGGAATAACAGCAGTGTATGACTGATTTGGCCATTGATGACTTCCTCCAACTGAGAGAAGGAAATGTATGTTCGACTGAGCTAGTCTCAAATCCGACCACAGAACTTTTATTCTACATGATCCAGTTCTAGACTCATACATGAAATTGTGGTAGCGACAATGAAAGAATTGTTGATAAAGTTGTTTACACCAAAATGGCACCTATGGCTTATGTATATTCCTCAGGAGTTCATGAGATTAAAAGACTCTCACCATAGAAAATAATTTGTTCACTGCTAATCAACTAATATGGATTGTGAATCACATCTATACTAATACTGTTATGATGCAGTGATAATGTACATTGTATAGACATCAAATAATTTAATAAATTGTTATTATATATTTTATTAACGTTTTTGATTAACAATGATGGTTTTCCTAACGGTTATTTTGAAATAATCGAATTGAATTAAAAATTATATTTCATACCACTTGTTGAAGGACATACACTTTTTGTCAATGCCTTCAAATTGCATATTATGCGGAGGAAAGCCAAAAATGCGGTCATTGCTGGACTATTATTTTGAAACTGAAGTTTTGCGAACACATTCAGCAACTGGAGAGAAGTCAAGCAATCCTCCATTGCCGCAAGCCATCATAAAACCCATTAAAGGTATTATTGACCATAAGAATAAGAAATATGTATTATTAATTTGATTCCAATTTGCCTATATGTATATTATAATATGGGACCAGTCTTTGTTACAGAGGAACCTTTTATAGTTTGTTTTAATTAGTTATCTTATTTGAGACAGATCTACAAATTTTTTATCCTGTATCAAAGGTAAACGTACGATGTACATGACATTATTTTGTGGAGTTATGGCCCCCCTTGATTTAACAGCAAAAAAAGAAGTTATCTGCTGTTTGCTTACAATATGTGGGGAATATAATTATAAATTTGCTTGTTGGTACTTTAAGAAGTTTAGACTATAACAACTATATGTGTATTCACTTGGACTAAGAGTATTAATTAAATTGTGTTAATCATCTCCTCAGCCGATTGCTATAATATTTTTGTAGGACTAAACCAAGTTTTTTTCTAAATGTTTTTGCCCGTTTCAGAATATGTGATGATGAATTTTAAAGTCGATCCAACCCAGATCAACAGAAAGTGCCTGGATGCTAAGAGAAAGACAAAACACTAGACTAATTCTACTTTGTTTGGTGTTTTAATGGACAGTTTTAAAACCTACTTCTACTAGTGTTGTGCGTGACATTCTACCACAAGCCCTCCACCTCTGGCCCGTGGTGGCAGAGTGGTTAAGATATAAGTTTGGATGGACACAGTTTGGATATCCAAAAGTGTTTTCCCTTCCTACAACACAATTGTGGACCAAATAAAGAACCCATATATTGTTAGATTTCTTGCATCTGTATTTTTTCCATGCATGTCTTCTCACGTGAGCAGAAATGCTCGCGCGAGCTGATTTTGCTCATGTTAATGGTTTACATGGTTCACGTGAGCTCGTGTTAGCAATGTTTTGCTCATATGAGCATTTAACCTCATTTGAATGTTAAAATGCTCGCGAGATCATATGTGAGCAAACTATGTTAGTTTCTCAAGTGAGCTACTTACGAGCAAATTGTTAGCAGATTTTTGTAAGGGAAGCTATACCACAGGAAGGCCATCTCATCCTCGATGTGGACTCCAGTATGATATATATTGGTGTTTCCCCGAAACAGCGAAAATCCAGCAAAAGGAAGAGGCTAAAATCTTTAAAAACAATGAGGAAAATGAAGGAGTAGACCTTTTGTTGGGAGACAAATCCAGGTTTGCATTATTTGTTTATAAGTTTTGGTTCTAACTAAAATGTGTCATATTTGTCCCTATAGAACATGTTACATTACATTTAGGATAGCCAAAATTTACAAACCGGGTATAAGAGATAATGAAATAACGATTACCAAAATAAGTATCGCTGACTTCAAACTTTACAAATGAGGACATATCCCTCATGCATTCTTCCTTTAATTATGTCAAATATCAAAATGAGTTATGCAAAAAACTACAAATATTTTCCATTGAATGAAACCCTCAGAAACTGCTCCAGAGAAGAAATCTGAAGAGCTTCTCGAAAAGATTTAAGGTACTTTTTATTCTGAATACTCGGTTAATTGTAAATTTGCTTCAAACATGTCTTCTCTTGTACAATATACTACTGTTGCAATAGTAATGTGTGAACACCAAATTGCCATTAATTATAATTAGCTTGCTGAAAAGTAAAATTGAAATCTGTGTATACTTTTTATATATAGAAAAGGTCCCACCACCAGAAGAAGCGATGAACGAGAAGGAACCATCATGGAAGGAGGTCCAAGAAGTGGTGAGGAAATCTAGAGCGTCATCTGCCCCAGGACCAAATGGAATACCATACAAGGTATATAAGAAGTGCCCAAAGCTTCTGAGGCGCCTATGGCTGCTGTTGAAGATCATTTGGAGGAAAGGAGTTATACCTGAGTGCTGGAAAAAGGCAGAAGGATGTTTTGTACCAAAAGAGTAAAACTCTAAGGAGATCGGACAGTTCAGGACAATCTCTTTGCTGAACATGGAAGGGAAGATCTATTTTTCAGTGCTGGCGAGGCGTTTAAAATACATGACGTCCAACCAGTACGTAGACACATCGGTACAGAAAGGAGGTATTCCGAGGTTTTCAGGATGCATTGAACACACCAGCATCATCAGTCAACTCATTGGGGAAGCAAGGGTGAATAGAGGAGACTTGACTGTCGTTTGGCTGGATCTAGCTAATGCGTATGGAACAGTCCCCCACAAACTGATTGAGGCGTTGGAGCACTACCATATTCCAGACCACATACAGAGAATGATCAGAAGCTATTTCAGCGGCATTCAACTTAGATTCTCTGTAGGTGACTTTACGACTTCGTGGCAGAGGCTAGAGAAGGGAATAGTGACTGGCTGCACTATATCAGTAATCCTTTTCGTGATGGGGATGAACATGCTGATAAGGCTGGGGAAAGAGAAACTAGGGGCCCAAAGACTGACACTAACATCAGACAACCACCAAGCAGAGGGTTTATGGATGACTTAACCATCATGACAGGAACCCATGTTCAAGCGCGGTGGGTACTGACTGCATTAGAGGAAACAGCGTCATGGGCGAGGATGCGCTTCAAACAACAGAAGTCGAGGTGCCTCATCATCAAGAAGGGGACAATTACACAGCAGTTCCAGCTGAAAGTCCAAGGAGAGACGATTCCATCAATAGTCGGCAACCCAATTAAATGCCTGGGGAAATGGTACGATGAAAGCCTTCGCGACACTAGCAGTATTAAGCGGATAGAGCAGCAAACATCAGAGGGGATGAGGAATATCGATAAGACGGGACTACCTGGCAAGTACAAGGCCTGGATATTCCAGCATGGCCTGCTTCCCCGGCTGACCTGGCCACTGATGTTGTATGAGATAGGGGTAACAACAGTAGAAGGCTTGGAGAGAACCATTAACAGGCATTTACGGCGTTGGCTTGGAGTACCACCATCTTTCTCTAGCATAGGATTGTATAGCAGAACGTCCAAGCTACAATTACCATTCACCTCGTTAGTAGAGGAGTACAAGGTAGGAAAGGCCAGACTCATCATGACACTGAAGACTTCAAGGATGAGAAAGTCAGGCAGGCCGGCGTTTCATGTGAGAACAGGGAGGAAGTGGTTTGGCAAGCAGAGCTGTTGAGGACGCAGAAAGCAGGCTGAGACACAAAGATATAGTTGGGACAGTATGTCAGGGCAGACAGGGTCTAGGAACAACACACAGACAGTCGTGGAGAACGGCAGACACAAGAGATAGAAGGGGGATGGTACAGAGTGAGATTAGAGCTCAGGAGGAGGAGGGAAGAAAGAAAAAAGCTGTTGAGATGGGCTGTCGGGGCGCATGGACAAGATAGGAGACTGAGGAACGGCATTTGACCTGGAAGGATATCTGGCGATATCAACCAGCACAATTGAAATTCCTGCTGCGGTCAGTCTATGACGTCTTGCCATCACCAGTCAATCTCCATAGATAGGGTTTGGTACCTGACCCAGACTGTGTACTGTGCGGCAAGAGAGGGACCTTGGACCATGTATTAACAAGCTCCATCCAT
>NC_047031.1:20345612-20403931 GCF_902652985.1 Pecten maximus | reverse complement strand
AGCTCTGCTTTAGTAAGCCCACCAAGGCGATTTGCCTGCGAAAGGATATTCCAATTCATCACATTTGAGGAAAACTATCAACGCGAAGACGATTAAGTTGGCTAACATTGGGAATTTAAACGTGTCAGGAAGGACTGTCGTCTGCCCGTCTGGTTTTGTAGATCTCGGGGCCGGGCCGGCCAGTTGTCAAACTCGCCTACCACCGATATTAAAAGACTGTATTCTAGATTGTGGATGAACAAACATGTGTATTTACATAAAAATCTACCAATTATAAAATAGTCAGGCTTCAACTGACGACAAATCCTCTTCTGTGCATTAAACTACCCGCAACGCAGCAGCGCGTTTACATTTTTTCCGAGGTCGTAGTCCAATAGTTTAATCGACGTAGTCCGGGAATATTATAACAAGAGGCCCAGGGGCCTTAACGGTCATCTGACTCTAAATTAAAACCCTTATATTATTGTAGTATGCATTCTCTGTAGCAAGTATATAGTGGCACTGTTGGGCATGGTGGCCATCTTGGATTTCTGACCGACCCAATAAATAACAACACTTGGTCTGGACCATCTAAGGATAATTTCTGGTAAGTTAGAGATGAATCTCACCGGTGGAATTTGAGAAGTTTGAAATAGGTGTTGTTCAGGAAAACCATGATTGCGCAATCATGTTACAAAATGGCCGCCATTGCTGCCATGTCAAAGTTTTTACGAGGCCGAAAAAGTAAC
Source organism: Pecten maximus (assembly GCF_902652985.1). NCBI lineage: Eukaryota > Metazoa > Mollusca > Bivalvia > Pectinida > Pectinidae > Pecten > Pecten maximus. The sequence goes on along the minus strand of NC_047031.1, from coordinate 20,403,203 downwards.
AACACTTTGTTGGCCCTCCTTCCTTGACAACCTCACCCATTTCCAGCTCAATGGCACCAATGGAACTGGAGAAGAAGTTTAAAACGTGTTTTTCAAGATGGTGGTTATGGTGGCCATCTTGGATTTCAGACCAATCTAAAAAATAACAACACTTGGTCGGGATCATCTCAGGATCATTTCAGGCAAGTTTCAGCCCAACAGCACTGGATGAACTTGAGAAGAAGTTTAAAATTTGTTTTTCAATATGGTGGTTATGACGGCCATCTTGGATTTTTGACCGACCCGAAAAATAACAAAAAATAACAACACTTGATCGGGATCATATCAGGAATATTTCAGGCAAGTTTCAGTTCAATAGCACTGGTGGAACTTGAAAAGTTTAAAATGTGTTTTTCAAGATGGCGGCCATCTTGGATTTCAGACCGACCCGAAAAATAACAACACTTAGTCGAGATCATATCAGGATCATTTCAGGCAGGTTTCAGCTCAATAGCACTGGTGGAACTTAAGAAGTTTAAAATGTGTTTTTCAAGATGGCGGCCTTAGCGGCCATCTTGGATTACGGACCGACCCGAAAAATAACAACACTTGGTCGGGATCATATCAGGATCATTTCAGGCAAGTTTCAGCTCAATAGCACTGGTGGAACTTGAGAAGAAGTTTTAAATGTGTTTTTCAAGATGGCGGCTATGGCGGCCATCTTGGATTTCGGACCAACCCGAAAAATAACAACACTTGGTCAGGACCATCTCAGGATCATTTCTGGCAAGTTTCATCTTAATGCCACTGGTTGAACTTGAGAAGAAGATTGAAATGTGAAAAGTTTACGGATGGCGCACGGCGCACGGCGGACGGCGGACGAAGCACGATGGCTATACCCTTCGGGTCAGATGACCTAAAAATCAAACCTTTCATTTTATTTTCGGTTTTTGTTATCATAACACTTTTTTCGTCGCTAAAATAAGAACTGTAAATTAAATTTGAAAAAATTGAAATTAGCAGAGAATAAAATAATTATCTCACCATGTATAAATATGTGTATCGCAGGAAAAACAAAATCCGGTTTGGTTTGGTTTATTTTGTTTAACGTCCTATTAACATCTAAGGTCATTTAAGGACGGCCTCCCGTGCGTGCGAAATGTCTGCGTGTGATGAGTGCGTATGTGTGTTTTGGGAGGCTGTGGTAGGTTTGTGTTAAGTCTCCTTGTGATAGGCCGGATCTTTTGCCGATTTAGAGTGCTACCGCACTGAAGCATACTGCCGAAGACACCCAGCAGCACACCTCACCCGGTCACATTATACTGACAACGAGCGAACCAGTCGTCCCACTCCTAATTTGCTGAGCGCTAAGCAGGAGCAGCAACTACCATTTTTAAAGACTCTGGTATGTCTCGGCCAGGGGACAGAACCCAAAGCCTTCCTCACAGGGGCGAACGCTCAACTAAAGGCCAAAAGTGAAACATTGTCAAGGGAGACATTAGGAAGAAGAAAGTTGTTACAGACCCGTGTACGTTCGCAGTTCCGATTTAAGCGTAGCGTTTCCGTAGCATTACCGTACCATTTCCGTAGTATTACTGTAGCATAACCGTACCATTTCCGTAGCATTACCGTACCATTTCCGTACCGTTTGCGTCCACTCACCGTAGCATTACCGTAGCATTTGCGTTTACCTATTTTCACTCACAGACCGTCTCATAACCGTTCGGTAGAAAATTTTGCGGAATGTATTTTTTATCGAAACGAAATTTAGTTAAATATACTTACCGAACGTCAAAAAAGAAATGTAGCGACAGCAAATAATTTTATAAGGAGATGAGAATTACATAGATACGGCTATAAATCTGTCTGTATCTTTGTATAGAAAAATTAACACTCTCACAAAAAACAAGTCAAGACAAATGGTCCATCGATCTTAGTGTAGTAAAAAATGGCGGATCCTAGTAGTAGTCGACGCATTACGATGGAAACCAAGATGAAGATCGTGTTAAATAAACGATATTACCTTTACTGTGCTATAGTCTAACCTTTAAAATAGTTACATATAATATGCACTGGTCAGGCTAGATGTATAGGGTACAAATGCTCCAGACAGTATCACACAGGTAAACTAGGGTAGTTAGACTTAATTGTCAGCATTGATACAAACAACACAGCATGTTGTATACGGGTAAACTAAAGGTAAGGTATTTTGTGGACCAAGTGATATAGGTGTGAAAGGTAGAACAATAAGAGATAATTATAGCCTACAGGTACGGCTATAGACTGATTCATAAAACGTCCAACTTTAATGAGAATGTCATCGTGATCTTTGGAGTTATTCATTATTTATTTCAATTTTAAAACCCAAAGGTCTAATCACAGAATTGATAACAAATTGATAAAATCAGAGACGTATATATTACATGTGTGATATATATATATATGTCTCTGATAAAGTATAACAAGAGTAAATTAATTACATAGTAAGAGCAAATACGGTATATAAAGTGCATACACATGTGAAATAGAACTGATGTCCTAAATAGAAATCATCCAGACAATCAAGTATGTCTTGTTATGAACAGTAAACAAGAGACCTAATTCTGAAAACAAATCTTCGTCCGACATAAATCTCTCAAGTGAAACGTTAAAAAACTGTCGGGAACATGACGAAGGTAGTTAAAATTAATTAGGACTCTTTTAAGAACATTACAATTTCTTACAATAATCCAGCATTTACAGGGATAAAGCTAGGTTGAGCTACTCGACCTAGTCAAAAAAAAGATGTGGAACTAAAAAGTTAAATTATCCTGTAAAAGTTCGATCAAGCAGGCTATGTACAGATTTGAATAAAAATATATGTATTAATGCCTTCATACCAGACTAGGTAAGTTGAATTGTGTACAAATTTACATGTAATATAGACTATTATCGTTTAATTTTGATTTAAAACATAGAAATAAAAAATAATAATAAAATAAAAAATTCAATCTGTACAACTTCAATCTGGTGTACGAGTGTTTCTTGCTATGGTGACCACATTTCAGAGCAGTAATCTAACTGACTGCACTAATGTACAGAGAGCGAATAACATTTTGAAAATCCAAATATGTAGATTGGCATGACCTTACCAACCACTTATCTAACATGAAATAAAAAGTTAAGATTCGGAGTGACCCATACAAGTCTTTAGCATGTGTTTCTTTCTTTAGAGATTCCTCACCCAAGCTGTCGGGATACTCAGTTGTGTATCTTTTGTTGCTAAACGTTATATAACAATATTTTTTTTTTATATATAAAACGTACATTTTAAAGTTTTACACCCGTCGTAGACTCTGTCAATATCGGATAGGAGTCTTAAATATAACGTGCTGCTTTACAAAATTTACCATCATCGGCAAAAAGGAAAGTTTTGGAAAAAAAAATGTAAAAGAGAGGGTAAATCATTTGAGTCATCATTTTATAAGTCATATTCAATTTGACATTTTTATATTTTCTCTCATGAAAGTAAGAACAGGCTACTGCTGTAGTTTAAACTCACTCAGGTGTAAAATTTGACATGTTGGCCTGGTAATACAGGTAAATTTCTATATGTTGGCTCAGTGAGAATGGGGGGTTTAATTGGGGACAGGTCACCTGGCCAGGTATACCATGTGCCAGACACAAAAGAGCTAGACTGATCAGCATCTTACAGGTAAGGTGTGATAGGATGCATGTCCTCAAGGCTGTAGGGTTGCATATTGCGCCCAGTTGGCCATTGGCAACAGGCCTTTCCCAGATGTTTGGCTTCAATGTAATGTACATGTAGTCTGGACATGTACATTTATTTGTACATGTCTCAAGATCTGTCGACAGAATATACAATGTATAAATCATATAGATGACATGTACTGTAAAAGAAACTTTCAAGTTTCGAATAACAATGTAAAAGCCAAAACTTTAGTGAATTAACATTCAATAAAAATTTAAAATATTAATATTTTGTTCGACAAGATATTTACATGAAGTACATGTACACCTGAGTCAGCCATTATTAGGCCTCTGACACAAACAGATGTGTTGTAATAGAAGCATGTAAATGATTAAAATGATCGCATACAACACCAAAATTAATTTCAAAGGTAGATTCTTCACTCTACACTGTTGAAGTCTTTATATATTGAAACAATGTATTACCTGGTTATGTCCTTTGTGACAATAAGCTTAAAAAAAACAGTTGTGAACTAATTATCGTGCACTCCTCACGTCTCCTTGGGTGCAAAGGTTAACTGATTGTCACTTAACTGAATGTTAGATCACAACACAAGTCCATTAATAAAGATTTTCAGAGTGTTATCCATTATCACGTAAACACACAGAGTCCGCTCCATTGCAGACGTGTGATATACACGTATCTGATTGCACATGTACATTGTATATTCTTAAGTATATAATTATTGATGTCTTGTTTTTAGTTTTTATCCCTCCGCTGCCAGAGTTTCCTCTGATCCGACATCAGACTTTTAAACAAATCGTCTATGCATACACACCAGTAATATGTACCAGTGATTGTTATATATAGACTTGCCAGACATGTACATGTACTTGACTTAATTGTCCCCCTAACTTGTTGTCATGGGTACTAATCCCCCCTCCCCACCACCATCAACTTCACCTGATGGCCATGGATATACACTTGATTAGGAGTCATCGGGCTCAGGTGTATAAGTCATCACCACAACTGGTCAGTTTCTCCCTTTTACAATTAGCCCTATAGGGGGTCTATTCATAGCCTGGTCAATCTGTGTTCAGAAATCTTGATCTGTTTACCTGTACCTAAATTAACACTTTGATACAAGTTTTTCAATTCAATTAGTTGATTTCTTAAACCTTACGGTTTATCAGTACAAATGCAGTGAATAAATGCAGTGAAAATATAGATAAATACATAAAAACAAAACAATAAAGTTCGGACACACAGAGACAACACATACGCGACCGCAGCGCTAGTGTAGAGAGTGATTTTATTTTAAAATTAAATGATTTCGTCTTTTGTTGTCGAGAATAATAAATTTTCCTAAATTTGAAAGATCCTTATATGACCTTCATATTTCCGGTTTCAAAAAGTTGTACAGTTGTGATATACAAGTCTCTGATAAAACGTTCTTTCACTTCCCGATACAACATTCACTCCATCAAACACCATTGCACTGTCGTTTCTACGTGTTCGCTTCGTCTAGGATCCGCTTTTTATAAGAACCAGATAATTTATTCAGAAACGGTCGATTATTTGTGAGCGTCAACCGTAGCATTTCCGTAGCATTACCGTAGCACTTCCGTAGTATTACCGTACCATTTCCGTAGCACTTCCGTAGCGTTTAAGTTTAAGACGGAACAGCGAACGTACACGGGTCTGTAAGAAAGAAGAGAAAAGATAAGATCCCAAGTTTAGTCGCCTCTTACGATCATGCAATGGGGGCAGCAGGTACAATTCTTACGCCCTACATGCAGGGCAGAAATCCGGATAAAATGGCCGTGTCGACTATTGTACGCCTTCCTTTTGCGTTTTGAGCGAGACTCGACTTTTTGAATGCTCCAAAATGATATTATATAATTTTACTATATTTCTATGCTGGTTTAAATAAAATAAAAGCTGAAATATCTTTGTGGAACAAATCTTCACTCCTTTTTAATTTTTATGTTAAACACCCGAATTTCTGCTGTATTCAAAACATTTCAACAATTTAATTCAAACCAATATTATTTTCAGAACACTAATGCATCTTGATTGTAATTTCTAACCATACAAATACAAAACTTAGATTTCAAGAATGTGAGAATAGTGGGGAAGATGACGGGATATAGCTAGGCTTAGCCTACCACATTTAATATTTATAAGATTGTGAGAAGCCCAAAGAGCCAACCATGTATGCGACGAGAAGTATACGAAAATAAATAGATAGATCTATAAATAAATAAGAATCAGATCTTACATTTTTTCTTTTAAACTTTGTTGTGTATAAACCGACATTAAGTACAAAGAGACTTAGGCTCAGGATGGGTTATTAATAAAAAAAAAATTAAAAAAAACCCATAAGCTACATGTATATGGAAAAAAAGTGCCAATCATCTAATTTTCAACTGCAATTGATCCTTTTCATAACGCATAACAAGTAATATTGAATTCATATAATGCCTAATGCATTCAGATAAATAGGACAAATACAACGTTAATCAAGTTTTTAACTTCTTCCCGCGAACCTTTAAAGGATATATAGGCCTACATTGAACGTGAAAAAAATATTCTCGTGAAATTCCCATGAAAAAATTCAATTTCACATGAAATTCACGTGAAAAAAAATTCACGTTATTGGAAGAGCAGCAAGGGACTTCATTGTTCAAAAGGAACAGAATCATCTTAAGGATCAGAAAATCAGGGAGTTCTACAGCAATATGAGGTTGTACTTTGAGAAAGCTTGTGACTACATGGTTTCAAAACTGCCAATCAATGATGAGTTACTTCGTCATGCTGAGATAACTGATGTAAACTTGAGAATGACTGTTAGATTCCAGTCCCTAGCTTACTTTCTTGACAGGTTTCAGTGTCTACTTCCCCAGAATGTGTCAAGGGATACAATTGAGGAAGAATTCTGTCCATATCAGATCCATGAGTTGGTGGGGAAGTGTGAGGCTGATCGCATGGATGAGACATGGAGGATGATTGGAGATATAAGATAAGATGGGAAGAAGCTGTTTGAGAACTTGGCCATACTGATGAAGGGCATTCAGTGTATTCCCCCATAGCAGTGCTCATTGTGAACGAGTATTTTCAACTGTCAGGAAAAACCGCACAGAGCAAAGAGCATCTCTTAGCGACAAGAGTTTGGAAGCTCTCCTCATAATGAAAGGAAGGCCTGGCTCCTTTCTGGATAACTGCAGACAACACTCGCCTAGCCAGAAATATCCGCTGCGGTATAGGCTGCGGATATTTCTGGCTAGGCGATTGGGTGCCGTAGAACGTGAGTTCGAGGCCCGGTCAGGACACGAGTCAAAAAGTTGTATTCCTTCGTCATTTGTGTTTCTAAGCTATATATCTATTTATTAGCACAATGTATCATATACACTCTGTGTTGGTGATCCGAAGATAGATTTGAATTTCCTGTCGTAGTTGTACCGAGAGAAATATATATAATATATGTACAATTCGTATCCATGTATGTAAATACATTGCGATTCAGGTATTCTATATCACCTTATAGACGAATTCCACAATGATCATGTCAGGGTATCGGGCCGACCATCACTGCGCCATTGAAACGTTCTTTTTTTGAGAACGCCGATGTGGCGCAGCGGTATAGGCTGCGGATATTTCTGGCTAGGCGATTGGGTGCCGTAGAACGTGAGTTCGAGGCCCGGTCAGAGCACGAGTCAAAAAGTTGTCTTCCTTCGTCATTTGTGTTTCTAAGCTATATATCTATTTATTAGCACAATGTATCATATACACTCTGTGTTGGTGATCCGAAGATAAAAATTTGAATTTCCTGTCGTTGTTGTACCGAGAGATATATATAAATATAGTTAAACTTGCCTTGTGTCATTTATGTTTACATATATATATATATATATATAATATAGATTCAAACATTTCATAAGTCACCTTTCATAAGTCACCTTTCATGGAAGCATTGTCTCTTCAAAAATACTTTCCTATTAACTTAATGTCTCTCAAGGAAATAGTAACCCTTTAAAAATACCTTCCAACTATCTTAATGTCTCATAGAAACAGTACCCCTTTAAATGTCTTCCAACTATCTTTATGTCTCTCATTGACATTAACTGTTCCTATACAAATAATTTCCTACTAACATTAAATATACTTTCATAAGTCACCTTTCATAGACATTAACTTTCCCTTTAAAAATACTTCCGAAACTAACTTAATATATCTTAATAAATAACTGTTAATTTTTTAATTCAGATGGTGATCACCACTACCAAGCCAATGATGACCACCTCAACAACCACTCCTACGACCACTAGTACCCAGACGGTGACGACAACCACTACTCCCCCGACAATGACCACTAACCCGACGATGACCTCTACTCCGACCACTCCTACGACCACTACCTCGACGGCAACCACCCCCACGACTACTACCTCGACAACCACCCCCATGACCACTAACCAGACGACATTGAACTCTATTTTATTACATGTTCTAATTATACTGTGATTGAACTTTGATTGAACTTTATTTTTTTACATGTAATAGTTGTAGTGTGATTGAACTTTGAATAAACTTTTTTTTTTTACATGTTATAATTATACTGTGATTGAACTCTGATTGAACTCTGATTGAACTTTATTTTTTTACATGTTCTAATTATACTGTGATTGAACTTTGATTGAACTTCATTTTTTACATGTTCTAAATTATAGTTTATATCAAAACTGACCATAAAAAACTTTGAGCCTCTCGTTTGCTTTAACTCTTCCCTAGTCATCATCTTCTGGGCCAATATTTTGCTCAAATAGTTTGATGTTTTAATATTGTATCAGCTATAAAATGATACTACCATGGCTTCATTTTACCTAACTTCTCGGCATATCCACATAGATCATACTATAATTTCAAGGATTTTTTTTAAACCTACCAGATCCATCTTTTTTTATTTCCATGCAGAAAGCTGATGCACCAGAAGAAAAATCATCTATGAAGTGGAAGCTGCAACCATTAATGGGAGCACTGTAACTTATATCTTGTCCAATGATGACATATCCTTTCCTATCGAAACTGTCATTGAAGAGGACGAAATATTTTCATGACAGCAAAGCATTTCGTGCATTTACAATGGACATACTGTTCTGTCTATGGAATTCGAAAAATGAAGATGATTGTCAAGTGTTTGAAACGACAATTCAGTGACTAAAATTAGAAGGAATATTGTTTAAAAACACAAGCTTAAATATTCGTTCCATTGTGTACACTTACAATATTTGTTTTGAGAACTAGGAATTATCATCGGTAGTGTGAAAACCTTCATGTGACATTTAACGATTGTGCAAAAGATAAGTCATCTTTTTGACACTTATGCATGAATATCTACAGTAGAACCACATTTCTTTTTATTGTATTCAATGTTATGAGCACTCTATTTACGAAAAATTACCGCATAGTTAATTTCAAGAAATACATATATTATAATTTGGCAAAAATTCTTCCTTAAGGTGATAACAAAGGGTTTATCAAACAAGAGTGCTAATTTCATTAAATGTGGTAATATACTTGTTTAATGTGTTAAAGCATACTAATGTTATATAAACATGCATGTTTGTATATACAGTACTCGCATTTCATATAAATGTACCCTGGATTTTTTTTAGAAGTGAAGGATATAATTGGAGAATTTACTCTTTATTTCAGTGTGGGCAAAGTTGATAATGTTTTTTGTAATATCACTATGCATGCCTTTTAAGGTCATCTGACCTGAAGTGTCATGATGACCTATAGGATCATGATGACTTATAGTATCATGCTTCATTCGCCATCGTGCACTTTGCATAAAGTTCCACCAGTGGCACTGATCTGAAACTCGTCAGAAATGATCCAGAGATGGTCCTGCCAAATTTTAAACTTCTTCTCCAGTGCCACTGCTGCCATTGAGCTTAAAATTTGTGAGGATATTAATGAAAGGCATTTGTTTGTTTATGTTTTACAGCCCATCGACAACTAGGGTCATTTAGGGCCAAACAATATACTATCGGTTTTTTATTTTTAAAGTTAAGATCAGATAAAATTTGTCATATTTAAAAGCATTCGTATTGTATTTTTAGATCATTATGATAAACAAGAGGCCCATGGGCCTTAACGGTCAACTGATTTATGAAATGACACTTTTTGGCCTGACCCATCAGTCGAAGGGATCAGTAAGGGCCAACATGTGCATACCATTAAGCAGTCATCCCATGCTGAGAATGTTGACAAATTTAGAATGAATTTCAAAACAAATAAAACAAATGAAAGTCAAAAATGTGATTTCCCGATAACTATAGTAAAGTTTATCCCCTCCCATGGGGCAAACGTGATACCCCAGGGCTAGGAAATTCACTATTATGGTAAAGCACCTAAAGACTCTTCCATCTGTGAAGATTATTTAATTCTACCTTATTTGGGTGTAAGAAGAAAATTAAAATTAAAATTTTCCTATATAAACTATAGTAAAGTTTACCCACTCCCCAGGGGCAAACGTGAGACACCAGCGTCATGAAATTCAAAATTTTGGTAAAGCACCTTAAGACCCTTTCATCTATGAAGAGTGTTTGATTCCATCTTTTCTGAGAGTAGAAAAGAAGATTTGTGAAAGGGCCTGTTTCCAGTAATGTTAATTCTCCATAGGAGCCTGCCCCCGTATAATTTCTTATCTAGCTCAACTACTGTTTATTTCTTTTCCGAAGAATAATTTTACACCTTTCTGACACCCAGATTTCATAATTTCAGTAAAAATGTATTTTTATAAAGTTTTCATTTGGAGCATCAAAGACATAATGTCGTAAATAAAAGAAGGTTATCTCGAAATTGTAATTCGCAAAATAGTATAAATTATCCATATGAAATACTTTATTTTGTTCTACTCCTGCTAAGCGCTCAACAGTGGTTCGCCCGTTGTCAGTTTAATGTGACCGGGCGGGGTGTCTTCGGCAGTATGCTTCAGTGAGGTAGCACTTTAAATCGGCAAAACGTTCCGGCCTATCACAAGCAGACTAAACACGAACATACCACAGCCTCCCAAAACGCACGGGAGGCCGTCCTTGAATGACCTTAGCTGTTAATAGGACGTTAAACAAAATAAATCAAACCAAACCAAAATATTTAGTTAGGAATGATTGATTTGATGGAAACCGTATAAGCTAGGTTGTAAGGTCTAGTGCGGAATTGCCTAAGGTCAATTATGGTTATAAATAGGGTTTTCCATATACCTTGAGTAAGTGATGGTCAATAGGTTTGAATCTTGATGCAATGTAATTTGGTTAATTTAGTTTAACGTCCTATTAACAGCTAAGGTCATTTAAGAACGGCCTCCCGTGCGTGCGTCATGCATGTGTGTGGTGAGTGCGTATGTGTGTTTTGGGAGGCTGTGGTATGTTCGTGTTAAGTCTCCTTGTGATAGGCCGGAACTTTTGCCGATTTAAAGTTTTATCTCACTGAAGCATACTGCCGAAGACACCCAGCAGCACACCCCACCCGGTCACATTATACTGACAACGGGCGAACCAGTCGTCCCCACTCCTTATTTGCTGAGCGCTAAGCAGGAGCAGCAACTACCATTTTTAAAGACTCTGGTATGTCCCGGCCAGGGGACAGAACCCAAAGCCTTCCTCACGGGGGCGAACGCTCAACTAAAGGCCAAAAGTGAGGCATTGTCAAGGGAGACATTAGGAAGAAAGTTGTTCAGAAAGAGAAAAGATAAGATCCCAAGTTTAGTCGCTACGATCATGCAATGGGGGCAGCAGGTACAATTCTTACGCCCTACCTGCAGGGCAGTGATGCAATGTAACCATAGGAGGACGTTTTTGTAGTTGAAGACAATAAGTACATTGCCAGTGTCTAGGTGACTTGCTAAAGAAATCTGTTGTTTTTATTTTGGTTAGAAAATAACTTCAGCTGGGAAAGACAAGTTTGATTTAAACTTGATGAATGTAAGCTTATGAGGATCAATGTGTAATTTGGGACAGGTTACCGGTGCTACAGATTTATATGAAAGTTTTGAGTGTAACCGGATGGTCTCTGATGTCACTATTGTTAAACAAGTCACTAGGGAAATGTCAAAATCGGAATGTGCAAAAGTTACAAGTTCAATTAGTCACCTTCTTAACATAACTCAAATTATGATATTCTTTTTTCCAATTTGAAAATATAAAAATCCTTTATCTTGCATGGTGGTGTAGAGATTTCATGGCAAATACATAGATTCTAATAATACGACAATCTGCTTAAGGGTTTATTATGAATGAAGTATCAGTAATTGAAGTTGGGTAGGCTACATTCTAATTAGTCGTATTGCTCTGCGTCCACAAACTGGCAAACCGTTGACTAAAATCCATTCAGTGGTATTACTCCTCAAATTCGCAAACTTCAAAAGAATGTACAGCGTCACTGCAAAATAGAAAGAGAAAATAACAGATTCACAAGCTTGAGTAAAAAAGCAACACAATATATGTCTCCTACCAGGACACAATGTAGTAATGATACAATGTATGCTCCGTACAACATATTGTCTATATATAGATTGACGTTACGCAACTCGTAGTTGTATTCTCGGCTGGTCTGAAATGGGTTGGTTTTATTTGTTTAATGTCCTGTTCATCTATGGTCATTCAAGGACGGCCTCTCGTGCGTGCGATATGTATGCGTGTGGTGTGTGTGTGTGTGTGTGTGTGTGTGTGTGTGTGTGTGTGTGTGCGCGTACTTTGGGAGACTGCGGTATGTAAGTTTCCTTGTAAACTTTTGTTGATTTATAGTGCTATCTCACTGAAGCATACTGCCGAAGACATCCAGATGGATTGGTTTGGTTTATTTTGTTTAACGTCCTATTAACAGCTAAGGTCATTTAAGGACGGCCTCCCGTGCGTGCGGCATGTATGCGTGTAGCGAGTGCGTATGTGTGTTTTGGGAGGTTGCGGTATGTTCGTGTTAAGTCTCCTTGTGATAGGCCGGATCTTTTGCCGATTTAGAGTGCTACCTCACTGAAGCATACTGCCGAAGACACCCAGCAGCACACCCCACCCGGTCACATTATACTGACAACGGGCCAACCAGTCGTGCCACTCCTTATATGCTGAGCGTTAAGCAGGAGTAGCAAATACCACTTTTAAAAACTGGTATGTCTCGGCCAGGGGACAGAACACAAAGCCTTCCGTTGTCCGTCAACATTTCCTTTAATCTTTAATCATAAGAGGCGGCCCCATATAGGAGAAATTTAGGTAAAATTTGGTCTTTAGTGTTGATGAGCAACCACTATTGAATGATATAGAAATAGTTGGCGTGGCTTCATCGGGGCCCGTGAGAAGGAAGGAGATAATATTACAAAAAAAAAACTAATTGTTGGGAGGTTCAATAGAAAATTAATTATAATGCTCTGCCCAATCTACTTAAAATCTAGATGGTCATTCTCACTACGTTACATGAACATCTAACAACATCCCATCACGGGTCACGTTCTGATGACCTCCGAGATGTGTGTATTTCACTTTCAGGGCGAATTGGCAATTTTTCGATGTCATCGGAGCAAAACATTTCGTCACAGCATGCATCTGAAGCAAACCATTTCGGCAAAATATATATATAAAATTCACTTCCAAGATTCTAGAAGTAGTCATTTGATTGGCTAATCCAAAAGGTCACCCTGACGTGACCCCTAATGAGATGTTGTAAGATGTTCATGTAACGTAGTGAGAATGACCATCTAGAGTTTAATTAGATTGTGCTTTGCCATGACTTATGCAGTATCCAGGCCTTTTGGGCCTCTTGTATGATATATCTTTCACTGGTTTTATTATTTTCTAAAAATAGATAATCTGAGTGGAATATATACCATATACAACATCCACGAGTTTGTATGAACTGTTTCTACCAAAAATAAAAGCTTGCACAAGTATGAAATGGCCACCGTATGCTTCGTTTATGGTATCGTTAGGAACGAAAGGATCTATGACCGCTAATATTAATATGCAAAACTAACAATTGTAGATATAGGTGGCAATATAATAATGCATTACAAATAAAATAATTATCTTGCAAAGAAAATGTGAGATACTTGCTATGCGTTATCATTTTCGCAAAGGCGTGAAGCGGCATTCACTATCAACCAATCACAAATCAATGAATCCCGTGATTAAAGGTAGTCACGGTAAAAGTTCAGTGTAATTTTCAAAGTATGGTATGATTTGGTTGGCATTCAACTGTTGTAATGATTAATAGATGTCACGCCTGAAACATAGCACTCTGTAATTGTGGTAAAATACAATATATCCCCGAGCTGCTCCCAACATAAGACAGTTTTATCTAGTAGTACTTTCTCTACCACACATCATGTCTACCATAAATATCCTTATCAAGTTTAAGTAAAAAATGTTGCATTCTTGGTTAAAACGAGATTACTTACTTGTTTTCATGGAAATCGACAATTCCATGGATATAATGACCATCAGGTACGGTATAGTCCAATGGCTCGTCATAACTGTCGAGGAACGAGGTTAAATAACAATATCCTTTCTTACGACCTGTTAGATAATAAAAAACGTGTCGTCAGATAATGTCTCGAAAAGAGAGAATATTGGCATACAAAAACCGTATTTCCCACTCAAAATTGATAACCGGGGATCAATAACGAATCAAAAATAGATTGCAGGTAGACCGCTGAAAATGTACAAGAATAAAACACAGAAGAGTAAACATTTTGCGCAATTAAAACGTATGGGGACACCTGCATGACTACATGATTCTCTCTTGGTACTCAAGTTTCCTTCCACTTTCTACATTAGAAAGACAGCCTTCCATAGTGCTATCATAGCAGGCTATCCCAGCCGCGATCACGAATGCACTTGCACAGTGAAAGTTCATGTAAATAGCCTATCTAGTGATATTTTGACAAGCCAATCAATCACCTTTCTTGTGAAGTTAAACATAAGTAACTCAATCAGTTGTTAGTATGTATCATGGTTGACCACGAGTCTCGCTGCTGATACGTACTTTGTTAGGTTGTCTATTAATTTCGGCAGACGTGTTAAATGAAATTTCCAATGGAACGCTGTAAGCTCATGTATATTGAACAAAATAACCATACCGTTATGCTCAAAAGTGTCTATAGCAGGTAGTACGAAGCCCCAGGGGTCACATAAGCCGCATTTATATGGAATGTGATTGCTCTCCACCAATGATGTTTCACACCAAATTTGGTTGTAATCCACCCAAGGGTTAAGATGGAGTAGGGTTTTTTTTTTAGCAAGAATTCACCAAAGTTCCCCTTTTGGGGCCCCAGGGGACAGACCAGCCAAACTTATATAAAATGATTGCCCTCCCCAAATGATGCTTCAAACTAAATTGGGAAGTAATCCAACAAAGTGTTAATAAAGAAAGAGTAGCGCATTGAAACAAGAGGCCCATGGGCCGTAACGGGCACCTGAGATTTGAAATATTTCAGTTGATTTAATTTACCTTTTTTGCCCCGCCGAGTCAGTCAGGGCCAAAATGTGTATACCATTAAGCTGTCGTCCCGTGCTGATTATGTGTACAAAGTTAGAATGAATTCCAACAGAAATCAGTCAAAACTGTCATTTCCCTATATAAACTACAGTAAAGTTTACCCCTTCCCAGGGACAAACGAGAGAACCCAGGGTAATGAAATTCACAATTTTGGTAAAGCACCTTAAGACCCGTCCATCTATGAACAGTATTTGATTCCAGCATATCTGAGAGTAGAGAAGATTTTTTAAGTTCTAGTCAATTTGACCTTTTCTAGCCCAGCCCCTCAGGCCCCTGGGGTGTATGGATCATAAAAAGCAAATTTAGAGTTTATACCCGGTGTGGTTTAAACGGAATGTTTTTCAACAGTTGTAATGATTGTTTCATGCCTTTGGCCCTTGGGAGTTGAATAACACCCACTTTTTGTGGTGAAATTTTGATAAAGCAACTTCAGACCCCGCAGTCTATAAAGAATATTTGTCTCCAAGCTACGGTCAGCGTGTCAACCAATCAAAACGAATTTAGAGTTTATTCCACGTGTGGTTTGAATGGAATGTTATTCAATTTAGAGCAACTTCAGACCCCGCAATCTATAAGGAATATTTGTTCCCCGCCTCCGGCTAAGGAATTTAAGGAATATAAATTTTAGAGGTACACACCACATCAAGGACAAACGACAATAATAAGACAATAATATCAACAATAAAAATTGGTCATAGAAACGTCGAATCCGTTTAGTACCTACCTTTGAGTGAACAACATTGGACGCTTGTGCGCCTGTCATTAGAAGTGTTGTCATGAATACTGCGGAAACCGTTCACGAATTTATCTTCAGGACACTGGTACAGTAGAGGTTGGTCATACTCATTTACGTAACCTGGAAATCGGGAATAATGTAAAGCAAAGTAATATAGTACATATAATGGATTGAATGGTTAAAGCCTTCAATTGATATGTGATTATGTTTCCTTAAGAAGCTAGTAAAATTTTTGAAGTGAATGGTATACAATTCAAGTGACGAAAATTCCTAAAATCAGAAATTTTGTCGAAAACAACCTGAATACACTAACGAAATGCAACAAATTTGCAGAAAAAACATCAGCTAGCCGAATTGACATATTGATGTGAAAAAAAAATATTCCAGAGAAGATCAGAAAGGTTGAAGACACGGTATAATGAAAGTTTGACATCCACAAAAATGCTACAAAACCTTGACATAACTTGACGTCATCTTTCTACTTAAAGGTTGGTCATGTTTTATTTTAATGGAACAATATATACGTTAGCAAATCCCAAAAATCAATTTGTATCACCCAATGGAGGGTTATTGCTTGCATGCAACACTGGAACCTCTAGGGACCGAAATGACTGATATATCGGTGTACTCAAACTTATGTAAACGTCTGTGTGTATACCAAACAGTCCGTAAGTGATGAATCAACTGTCATGAAAATTGAAAAAAGTAATATCTACACGACCACTTACTTTCAAAATCAAGATTTATATTTAAAAAGCGATCATTTGAAAAGGGATACAAATATAATTATCTGTAAATGTTAAGTGATTCGGTTACTTATTGTGTAAGGTTCCATAAACAGCCAACGACATTTGAAGGCGGTCCCGTGTGTGCGACAATAATGACCTGAACGGGGGAAATAAATGGTTTTGTTATGTTTTTATTTGTTTAACGTACTATCAACAGTTAAGGTTAGTTAAACTGCTAAACGGCCCATCAACACGGTTTGGTTTATTTTATTTAACGTTCAATTAACAGCTAAGGTCATTTAAAGACGGCCTCCCGTGCGTGCGACATGCATGCGTGTGTTGATTGCTTATGTGTGTTTTGGGAGGCTACGGTATGTGCTCCTGCTAAGCGTTCAGCATACAAGAATTGGGACGACTGGTTCCGTTGTCAGTAAAATGTGACCAGTTCAGTGTAATTTTCAAAGTATGGTATGATTTGGTTGGCATTCAACTGTTGTAATGATTAATAGATGTCACGCCTGAAACATAGCACTCTGTAATTGTGGTAAAATACAATATATCCCTGAGCTGCTCCCAACATAAGACAGTTTTATCTAGTAGTACTTTCTCTACCACACATCATGTCTACCATAAATATCCTTATCAAGTTTAAGTAAAAAATGTTGCATTCTTGGTTAAAACGAGATTACTTACTTGTTTTCATGGAAATCGACGATTCCATGGATATAATGACCATCAGGTACGGTATAGTCCAATGGCTCGTCATAACTGTCGAGGAACGAGGTTAAATAACAATATCCTTTCTTACGACCTGTTAGATAATAAAAACGTGTCGTCAGATAATGTCTCGAAAAGAGAGAATATTGGCATACAAAAACCGTATTTCCCACTCAAAATTGATAACCGGGGATCAATAACGAATCAAAAATAGATTGCAGGTAGACCGCTGAAAATGTACAAGAATAAAACACAGAAGAGTAAACATTTTGCGCAATTAAAACGTATGGGGACACCTGCATGACTACATGATTCTCTCTTGGTACTCAAGTTTCCTTCCACTTTCTACATTAGAAAGACAGCCTTCCATAGTGCTATCATAGCAGGCTATCCCAGCCGCGATCACGAATGCACTTGCACAGTGAAAGTTCATGTAAATAGCCTATCTAGTGATATTTTGACAAGCCAATCAATCACCTTTCTTGTGAAGTTAAACATAAGTAACTCAATCAGTTGTTAGTATGTATCATGGTTGACCACGAGTCTCGCTGCTGATACGTACTTTGTTAGGTTGTCTATTAATTTCGGCAGACGTGTTAAATGAAATTTCCAAGGGAACGCTGTAAGCTCATGTATATTGAACAAAATAACCATACCGTTATGCTCAAAAGTGTCTATAGCAGGTAGTACGAAGCCCCAGGGGTCACATAAGCCGCATTTATATGGAATGTGATTGCTCTCCACCAATGATGTTTCACACCAAATTTGGTTGTAATCCACCCAAGGGTTAAGATGGAGTAGGGTTTTTTTTTTAGCAAGAATTCACCAAAGTTCCCCTTTTGGGGCCCCAGGGGACAGACCAGCCAAACTTATATAAAATGATTGCCCTCCCCAAATGATGCTTCAAACTAAATTGGGAAGTAATCCAACAAAGTGTTAATAAAGAAAGAGTAGCGCATTGAAACAAGAGGCCCATGGGCCGTAACGGGCACCTGAGATTTGAAATATTTCAGTTGATTTAATTTACCTTTTTTGCCCCGCCGAGTCAGTCAGGGCCAAAATGTGTATACCATTAAGCTGTCGTCCCGTGCTGATTATGTGTACAAAGTTAGAATGAATTCCAACAGAAATCAGTCAAAACTGTCATTTCCCTATATAAACTACAGTAAAGTTTACCCCTTCCCAGGGACAAACGAGAGAACCCAGGGTAATGAAATTCACAATTTTGGTAAAGCACCTTAAGACCCGTCCATCTATGAACAGTATTTGATTCCAGCATATCTGAGAGTAGAGAAGATTTTTTAAGTTCTAGTCAATTTGACCTTTTCTAGCCCAGCCCCTCAGGCCCCTGGGGTGTATGGATCATAAAAAGCAAATTTAGAGTTTATACCCGGTGTGGTTTAAACGGAATATTTTTCAACAGTTGTAATGATTGTTTCATGCCTTTGGACCTTGGGAGTTGAATAACGCCCACTTTTTGTGGTGAAATTTTGATAAAGCAACTTCAGACCCCGCAGTCTATAAAGAATATTTGTCTCCAAGCTACGGTCAGCGTATCAACCAATCAAAACAAATTTAGAGTTTATTCCACATGTGGTTTTAAATGGAATGTTATTCAATTTAGAGCAACTTCAGACCCCGCAATCTATAAGGAATATTTGTTCCCCGCCTCCGGCTAAGGAATTTAAGGAATATAAATTTTAGAGGTACACACCACATCAAGGACAAACGACAATAAGACAATAATAGCAACAATAAGAATTGGTCATAGAAACGTCGAATCCGTTTAGTACCTACCTTTGAGTGAACAACATTGGACGCTTGTGCGCCTGTCATTAGAAGTGTTGTCATGAATACTGCGGAAACCGTTCACGAATTTATCTTCAGGACACTGGTACAGTAGAGGTTGGTCATACTCATTTACGTAACCTGGAAATCGGGAATAATGTAAAGCAAAGTAATATAGTACATATAATGGATTGAATGGTTAAAGCCTTCAATTGATATGTGATTATGTTTCCTTAAGAAGCTAGTAAAATTTTTGAAGTGAATGGTATACAATTCAAGTGACGAAAATTCCTAAAATCAGAAATTTTGTCGAAAACAACCTGAATACACTAACGAAATGCAACAAATTTGCAGAAAAAACATCAGCTAGCCGAATTGACATATTGATGTGAAAAAAAAATATTCCAGAGAAGATCAGAAGGTTGAAGACACGGTATAATGAAAGTTTGACATCCACAAAAATGCTACAAAACCTTGACATAACTTGACGTCATCTTTCTACTTAAAGGTTGGTCATGTTTTATTTTAATGGAACAATATATACGTTAGCAAATCCCAAAATCAATTTGTATCACCAAATGGAGGGTTATTGCTTGCATGCAACACTGGAACCTCTAGGGACCGAAATGACTGATATATCGGTGTGCTCAAACTTATGTAAATGTCTGTGTGTATACCAAACAGTCCGTAAGTGATGAATCAACTGTCATGAAAATTGAAAAAAGTAATATCTACACGACCACTTACTTTCAAAATCAAGATTTATATTTAAAAAGCGATCATTTGAAAAGGGATACAAATATAATTATCTGTAAATGTTAAGTGATTCGGTTACTTATTGTGTAAGGTTCCATAAACAGCCAACGACATTTGAAGGCGGTCCCGTGTGTGCGACAATAATGACTTGAACGGGGGAAATAAATGGTTTTGTTATGTTTTTATTTGTTTAACGTACTATCAACAGTTAAGGTTAGTTAAACTGCTAAACGGCCCATCAACACGGTTTGGTTTATTTTATTTAACGTTCAATTAACAGCTAAGGTCATTTAAAGACGGCCTCCCGTGCGTGCGACATGCATGCGTGTGTTGATTGCTTATGTGTGTTTTGGGAGGCTACGGTATGTGCTCCTGCTAAGCGTTCAGCATACAAGAATTGGGACGACTGGTTCGCCCGTTGTCAGTATAATGTGACCGGGTGGGGTGTCCTCGGCAGTATGCTTCAGTGAGGTAGCACTATAAATCGCCAAAAGTTCCGGCCTATCACAAGGAGACCTAACACGAACATACCGCAGCCTTCCAAAACACACATACGCACTCACCACGGGAGGCCGTCCTTAAATGACCTTAGCTGTTAATTTGACGTTAAACAAAGTAAACCAAACCTTGTCAATTTCGAAGAATGCTATATATATATATATAGTAAGTCCAGACTCTAAGGGTCTGAAAGACTTCAAGTGTCCTCAAGGATTGTTTTTACAACATGATTGTGTTTACAGAAAATGTTTTAACAACATGATTGTGTTTAAAGAAACTAAGTCCCTTAGAGTGGGGAAAGACCCTTGGTTGGTTTGGTTTGGTTTATTTTGTTTAACGTCCCATTAACAGCTAAGGTCATTTAAGGACGGCCTCCCGTGCGTGCGAAATGTATGCGTGTAATGAGTGCATATGTGTGTTTTGGGAGGCTGCGGTATGTTCGTGTTAAGTCTCCTTGTGATAGGCCGGATCTTTTGCAGATTTAGAGTGCTACCTCACTGAAGCATACTGCCGAAGACACCCAGCAGCACACCCCACCCGGTCACATTATACTGACAACGGGCGAACCAGTCGTCCCACTCCTAATTTGCTGAGCGCTAAGCAGGAGCAGTAACTACCATGTTAAAGACTCTGGTATGTCTCGGCCAGGGGACAGAACCCAAAGCCTTCCTCACAGGGGCGAACGCTCAACTAAAGGCCAAAAGTGAGGCATTGTCAAGGGAGACATTAGGAAGAAGAAAGTTGTTAAGAAAGAAGAGAAAAGATAAGATCCCAAGTTTAGTCGCCTCTTACGATCATGCAATGGGGGCAGCAGGTACAATTCTTACGCCCTACCTGCAAGGCCTATTTTTATATCAGAATTGTGTTCATCCCTTAATATCCAGTGATGCTTTTGTTATGGGATGGAGGGTCATATTAACCATTTATGCAAAATCTGTTCCCCTTTCCCCAAGGAGGTTTCCGACCAAAATGGGTTCAAATCCATTCATAGCTTTATGACTCGTATCAATTTAAAGGAATGGTCTCAATTTCCCATATTGGGCCCTGCCCTCTCTGGTCCCTTCGGGGTAAGAATTGTCATGTATGCTAAATATATTTCTGAAATTTGGTTAAAATCCATTTGGAACTTTATGACTAGTAGCGATTGAAAGACTAAATCTCTATTTGCCCTATTTGGCTCCGCCCTCCAGGCCCCTTGGAGTCAAATTCCCTGTTGGTGGTGCATTGCCCATGCCGTTGTGGTCACAAATCTATAAAGTATAAAGATTTAGGTCACTTGGTTTGTTTTTGTATGGCTCCTCAAAGTTGTACCTTTCAGAAGCTGTCTAAGTGTTGATAAAATGTGCATGTTATGTAAAATATTAATGAAAATCTAATCAAATGATGGTCACCGTAAAAAATACATTCATGGCATGATTGTGACAAAAAATCATGTTTCCATCGCGCCATTTGGCTGTTTTATGGAAGAAACAATCTCAAAAATGCCATTTTCGATGATAACATTTTAGACACAAAAACTGTTTTTTAGACTCCAGGCCATGCATACCGAGTCATCAAGAGAAGAAAAGCTTATTTCTGTGAAAGGACGTGCGACACCTCTAGGTCATTAATGATTTCGGACGATTTTGATGGTAACGGAGATTCCAAGGAACCTCTACCATCAAGGACACCCTCTGTAGACGGATCTAAGTCGTTAACAATAAGGTGAATGGAGCAGACGCGGGATGAGGTGGGACACCACAGTTTGTGTGAATAGATCAGGTGATGCCTTGCACGTTTTGGTAAGACTGATGATTTTGTTCCATTTATTGCAAAGGTAACAAGACAGAGACAGCATTTTTGTGTGTGCAGATGATCCATTCAAAAGATCACGAAGGGTCAGCAACGGCAGGATATGGGACGGGGAGTCGTCTTCTTCCTCTATTTCCTGGTTCTGCTCGGGTTCAGGTTCAGCCTGATTTTTGTTCCGAAGATACTTCATGTAGCACTTCTGGCAAATAAGTGCTTGTTCCTTTGCTGACATCAATCCTTGTTGCACCTGCGTATCTAGGAGCCATTTATATTGTGGACTATTTACATTACGTGCACTTCTGTTCTTATTGCCACTACGTTTCGTGAAGTATAGTTGACAGCCTTCTCCAACACATTTACCCTCCATCTTGAAACAATAACGATTGGTTTATGAAGCGTCGATAAAGTAACAAAATAGCAAGCCACCGATGATTGCTGTAAACAGCTAATACTTAGTAATTTCGTACAATTATGCGAAAAGGTGTGATAAATAACGAACAACTAATTACACAAAATAACAAGACAATATAATAAATCGCATTCAATACCTCCAGGAAGCGCAGAATTGATTGATTACTTAGAACAAAATAAAGTATTTCATATGGATAATCTATCTGTTCGATGTGGCGTGGTCGGCAGGCACAAAGAAAGTGAGACAAGTCCGGGTCATAACCCTGACAGAGCCACAACGCTTTGGAGATGGGACAATAAAACAAGGAAAGTGAGACAAGAATAGCTAGCGTCGAGTCAATGATTCCGTAAACGTATAGACAAAGACAAGAAGATACGGATAAATGGACAAGGCCACACGATCAGAAAATTCAAGAGGACAACTTGAGATAGAACAGTATCCATATATTAGGGTGTCCTCAGTGTAAATCTTAATATCGATACTGTTTATTTAGTCGTTAGATATAATAAAACTGTCATGAAAATATCCGCTCTGATATTCAATATAAAATTTTGTATATACTAAGCTATCTAATAGGGTTTCAGACAAGGTTGTTACTCATTTCCCCTTTTCTTTCAATTTACAACCACATTCAGGCAGCGATATGAGAACGTTCCACCACATGGAATTAGCTGATCTTTGGTACACATATGAAACAAGTAAAGCTCTATCCGATTTTGTGATGGAAATTTGCATCCAAAACTATGTACCGGGAGAAAATTGCATTTTATGGCATTTTTCTTCATAATTGTGTCTCTGCAAGTGCATTTTCATCCCAGAAAATTTGTGTTTTATGTTTTATGAATAAACACGATGTTTTGGAAATATTTATCAAAAGAAACTTATACCATGTTGCGAATTACCAATTCGAGATAACCTTCTTTTATTTACGACCTTATGTCTTTGATGCTCAAAATGACAACTTTATAAAAATACATTTTCACTGACATGATGAAATCTGGGTGTCGGAAAGGTGTAAATTTATTCTTCTGAAAAGAAAAAACTGTAGTTGAGCTAGATAAGAAATTATACGGGGGCAGGCTCCTATGGTGAATTAACATTACTGGAAACAGGCCCTTTGGTTCAAATACATTTAAAGCAATCATCACTATTTCCCCTATCGGACCCCTGGGGGTTCAGAGTGAACATTAATACAAACTCTGTGTCCATTCCCAAAAGAATGTTCCTGGCCAGATTTGGTGAAAATCCATTCCATACTTTAGGACCAGTAGCAATTTAGAGAAAATGTTGGCGGACTGCGGACGGCCAGGTGAGCTAAATATTCAAATTAAAAAGGGAGATACAGAGAATTCCGAAGAAAAGTTCGGAATAAATACTTTACATTTTTAGGTCACCTGAGACGAAGTCTCAAGTGACCTATTCTAATCGCCTTTTGTCCGTCGTCGTCCGTCGTGCGTCGTGCGGTGTGCGTCGTGCGTCCGTAAACTTTTTACATTTTCGACTTCTTCTCCAAAACCACTCAACAAAATTCAATGAAATTTGGCAGAAAGTTTCTATGGCTGATGGTCAACCAAAATTGTGAATTATATGGTCCCCACCCCCAGGCCTGAGGAGTGGGGCCAAAAAGGGTCAAATTGACTAAAACTTCAAAAATCTTCTTCTCTACTCTCAGATATGGTGGAGTCAAACACTCTTTATAGATTAAAGGGTCTTGTGGTGCTTTACCAAAATTGTGAATTGCATGACCCTGGGGTCTCACGTTTGCCCCTGGGGAGGGGTAAACTTTACTATAGTTTATATAGGGAAATCACATTTTTGACTCTTATTTGTTGGATTTGTATTGGAATTCATTCTAACTTGTATCAAATTATCAGCATTGGATGACACTTTGATGGTATGTACATGTTGGCCCTAATTGACCCCCAGGGGCTGGTGGGCGGGGCCAAAAAGGGTCAAATTGACTAAACTTTCAAAAATCTTCTTCTCTACTCTCAGATATGGTAAGTCAAATACTCTTCATAGATGGAAGGGTCTTCAGGTGCTTTACCAAAATTGTGAATTTCATGACCCTGGGGTCTCACGTTTGCCCCCTGGGGAGGGGGTAAACTTTATCATAGTTTATATAGGGAATTCACATTTTTGACTATTATTTGTTGGATTTGTATTGGAATTCATTCTAACTTGGTTCAAATTATCAGCATGGGATGACAGTTTGATGGTATGTACATGTTGGCCCTGGTTGACCCCCAGGGGCTGGTGGGCGGGGCCAAAAAGGGTCAAATTGACTGAAATTTCGAAAATCTTCTTCTCTACTCTCAGATATGGTAGAATCAAATACTCTTCATAGATGGAAGGGTCTTAAGGTGCTTTACCAAAATTGTGAATTTCATGACCCTGGGGTCTCACGTTTGCCCCTTGGGAGGGGGTAAACTTTACTATACTTTATATAGGGAAATCACATTTTTGACTATTATTTGTTGGATTTGTATTGGAATTCATTCTAACTTGGTTCAAATTATCAGCATGGGATGACAGTTTGATGGTATGTACATGTTGGCCCTGGTTGACCTCCAGGGGCTGGTGGGCGGGGCCAAAAAAGGTCAAATTGACTGAAATTTCAAAACTCTTTCTCTACTCTCAGATATGTTAGAATCAAACACTCTTCATAGATGAAGGGGTCTTATGGTGCTTTACCAAAATTGTGAATTTCATGACCCTGGGGTCTCACGTTTGCCCCTGGGGAGGGGGTAAACTTTACTATACTTTATATAGGGAAATCACATTTTTGACTATTATTTGTTGGATTTGTATTGGAATTCATTCTAACTTGTATCAAATTATCAGCATGGGATGACACTTTGATGGTATGTACATGTTGGCCCTAGTTGATCCCCAGGAGCTGGTGGACGGGCCAAAAAGGGTCAAATTGACTAAAATTTCAAAAATCTTCTTCCCTACTCTCAGATATGGTAGAATCAAATACTCTTCATAGATGGAAGGATCTTATAAGGTGCTTTACCAAAATTGTGAATTTCATGACCCTGGGGTCTCACGTTTGCCCCTGGGGAGGGGGTAAACTTTACTATACTTTATATAGGGAAATCACATTTTTGACTATTATTTGTTGGATTTGTATTGGAATTCATTCTAACTTGGTTCAAATTATCAGCATGGGATTACAGTTTGATGTTATGTACATGTTGGCCCTGGTTGACCCCCAGGGGCTGTGATGGGCGGGGCCAAAAAGGGTCAAATTGACTGAAATTTCAAAAATCTTCTTATCTACTATATGTTAGAATCAAATACTCTTCATAGACTGACCCCATTAGGACTGATGGGTGGGGCCAAAAAGGGTCAATTTGGTTGGCCGAAATATTTCAAATCTCAGGTGACCGTTAAGGCCCTTTGGGCCTCTTGTTAGTTACCTGACCAACTGCAATCCGTGATCTTGATATCCGATGGATGGCAAGTGTATGTCCACTTTCTGTCAGTGCGAATGGTTTCGTTCCAATGGGTACTAAAGATTCGTTCCAAGGATGCATTACTTCCGCAGGTGAAGTCCACCGGTCCATCATATAAATTGGCATGAATGGCGAACGAACTCGAGACTTCGACACGGGCGAGTGATAGAACCAAGACTGTCTGTTAAAAAGTGATATTATCAAGTTAATATAACACATAAGGCTGTATGAAGGCATTACTTATCGGCACAAATCCGAACAATACGACGAAATAGAATCTCCAAGGTTCTGTATCGTGGGCTGTGATAAATGTTGCGTGTTTACGATAAAATTGCAGGTCTGCGTTGTATTTCCAAGGTTCACATAGAAATTACTGTCAATCACTTTTATTTCGCGAGTACTT
Source organism: Pecten maximus (assembly GCF_902652985.1). Taxonomy (NCBI): domain Eukaryota; kingdom Metazoa; phylum Mollusca; class Bivalvia; order Pectinida; family Pectinidae; genus Pecten; species Pecten maximus. The sequence goes on along the minus strand of NC_047031.1, from coordinate 20,376,690 downwards.
AATTTCGCGAACTCACATCACATCATTCGGCTTATGAGGTTATGAGGTTAACAGGTCGGCGATATTTCCATGTTGGTAGGCATTTTGTTGATGAGTCATGTGACGGTACAGGTGTCTGTCCATACTGAATTGTATTTACCGTACCTGTATTCACCTATAGGTTATATACAAGTGTATTGAACAAAATAAATTTGTTGTTCCACTTGTGTTTATATTTGGAAAGTGGAGAGAGTTGATTTTTTAATGTAAAAAAAAGCTTTCACGCCCATTCATATGTAGTACCACGCCACAAATCTTCATTTTTATGGAGGCGTTTACGCCTGCCATATTACAATCACCTACGAGTTGTGACGTAACAATCTCTCACTTTCATTTTCGTTATATTTCCTTTCACAGTTCATTCTGTAGTTTCTTTCGGTTCATATATGATGTAGTTGAACTATATATACATTTATGAAAACTATCAAGACTACAAATAAAGTGATATTACATGAAAAAGGTATATTCAGTATAAATTTCTCTTCGGCGGAAGTCCGGAATTTGAGACCTCTGGTAGTAATTTCTGTAACTAGGGGTAATGATTCGCTTATAATTAGTTCCAAGTATGAGGCACGTCATTGTAGTCCGTCATTCAAAGTAGATGTGCACTATGCTGATAATGTTGTGAACATTTCAGGAACTATTTGGAATAAACAATAAGAATAATGTCTTGTAAATATCTACACCTGCATCGATTTTTGCAAATCTATATTGAAAATACTGTTTGAAGGGAGATAACTGCGAGATTCTGACGTTACCTTACAGAGGACACTTGTTTAACTACTAGAAATAAAGATGGCATAACAACCAAGCGCAAACAAATTCTCGATTTTCATAATACCCCCCAGGTTTTGGCTAACAACATTTCTTTTGTTTACAACTTGTTAGTTTGTTCACGAGATTTTATGAGATTTGGTCCGATATTTAGCGATCACGTGTTCCGTCTGTTTACGTGAGCGAGCACTCTGTCAAAATGGAGGCACATGGACACGGGCTTCACACGAAGCATCAAAGTGTGATGTTGTCGCTACAAATTAATATCTATCAACATGAATTAAAGGCAAGTTGCTTACAAAGTTTAAATCTGTTTGTTGACCCACTGAAATAAGTGTGTTTATTTAGGTCGAAAATGTTTACGATAAGTTGTTCAAGCCTGGCCAGACCACAAAATCACAATATCTACTGCGAATATAGTCCGAATTTTCTGACGATCTTGCTATATACTATATGTAGACTTTAATCAGCTTTAAGGCGATATCAACACCAGAACCCTTCGGATTACTGCGATAACTGATCGAAGTCCCTGTGTTTCAAATCCATGAATCGGTAGACCTACGTGATGGCGTGATGGAATTCGATCGTTAATTTTTCAAAACTAAGAAAACTGGCACATATCTGTCGTGGTGGTCATTTGTGCTGTACCTTCCCCGACAGAGACAATATACAGAATCTAGATTTTTGTGATAAGGTTTACTGCAGTAGCTATTCGCACTCGTAATATATATGAAAATGCTAAATTATTATTGAACCAGCTTGTCTTATTTATACATTATTCAGCTCACGATTCAACCTTTTCAAATGTTTTCATGTAATATATATATACGTTTGTATGCACCAAGCTGTGAAATGTTTGTATTACATAGAATATTTAAACAATACAAAGTAATTGTAGATTAACAAAATGTATACCAATTGCATTTTAACCTATTAGTACAACTTTTTGTTGTTTTCATGTAATATAAATTTTTGTTGTTTTCATGTAAAATGATAAATACATGTATATCTATTGGCAATCGATATCAAATCCATATAATATAAGACTTTCTCAAATATCAATATTCCTCATAACTTTCAAAATAAATCTATATTTGCTTTTGAAATTTAATTAAAAATGTTTGATTTTCATGTCACGAACAAATCCCTTATAGAGACCAACCAACCAATTGTTTTCCCATAGACTTTAGTGTTAACGTTTTGGAGTATTTCATTCAAATTCTTGAATTCAATATGACAATTATGGTTTATAACAAAAGTTTAGGGTCTGATATAATACCTTATCCAAAAAAAAGTTGGGTCCTTCAGCTCAAATTTTCTCCAGGGTAGCCATTTTGAAAATGGGTGAATTTCGCAGTAAAAATTCTCAAAAATCTGAAATGTTTACCTGTTAATTGTTATTACCTGAACTTTTGGGAAAAAAATCAATCGGACTTACGAAATTAATATCAACATTTCTTATTGATAGTTACCTATCAGGCTACATATCTATTTTCTCGCTTCATAACATACTGGCCAATCAGTGGCTGCCAGACATTTTATCCTTGGCTCAACTTTCTATACACAGGGGCTGTTTCAAAAATCTATTTTTTCAATTGGTTGGTTGTTCCCTAAAATAATCATCAATCTCCTTATTGGTCTCCAGAAAGTGTGGAAATAAATGAAACTTTTTTGTCAATAATTCTATTTATTATGAATTCATGTATAACCATTTAGGTTTTTGACCTGCTGCCCCCATTGCGTGATCGTAAGAGGCGACTAAACTTGGGATCTTATCTTTTCTCTTCTTTCTTGACAACTTTCTTCTTCCTAATGTCTCCCTTGACAATGCCTCACTTTTGGCCTTTAGTTGAGCGTTCGCCCCTGTGAGGAAGGCTTTGGGTTCTGTCCCCTGGCCGAGACATACCAGAGTCTTTAAAAATGGTAGTTGCTGCTCCTGCTTAGCGCTCAGCAAATGAGGAGTGGGACGACTGGTTCGCCCGTTGTCAGTATAATGTGACCGGGAGGGGTGAGCTGCTGGGTGTCTTCCGCAGTATGCTTCAGTGAGGTAGCACTCTAAATCGGCAAAAGATCCGGCCTATCACAAGGAGACTTAACACAAACATACCACAGCCTCCCAAAACACACATACGCACTCATCACACGCATACATGTCGCACGCACGGGAGGCCGTCCTTAAATGACCTTAGCTGTTAATAGGACGTTAAACAAAATAAACCAAACCAAACAAACCAATGTTGACCTTTTAAAACTATATATATATACAAGCAACAATCTGTGGGATGTCATATATGGAAGGCTATAGCTGTTTCAGGATAAATTGCCAAAAATGCTTATAAGTACTGTTCTTATCACTGATCATATATATTGGGTTTTGACTATTATGTGTTATTGCTACTTAAGTGTGAATTTTTTCGGCTTAAGTGATAATGTATTTCTTTGTACTTATGTGCAACAGACATCGCGAGAGTTTAATTCTCGTACATATAATATTGACTCCTACAAAAAGAAGTTGAGTGATCATGAGTGGTTGACCTACGAGAGGCATTTTATCAAATCTCATATTGACCATACTGATTGCTCATGATCATATTTCATCCGGCCTAGTAAACCTAGAAAAAACATCTTAATTTATGAAAGTAGCTAACTCCTTTAATGTATGTGTAAAAATTAAGTATATATATATCGTACAAAACATCAAACTTCTAATATGGTAGATATGAAACATACATTTAGACTGACTGCCTGATAATATAATACAATTTGTACAGAGTTTACAATCCTTTGACATTCAGCTCATAATATACACCATTATTATTTGATCTGTCGTCATGCGTCGGTCTTCTTCTTAAGACCAAGATATCGCAGAATAGTGTACAAAAGGTTCTTAAGCTGTTTTATCAAAATTGTTAATTTCATGGCCCCCTATGTGCCGCATTCTCCCTAGGGAGAGGATACATTTTACTATAGTTTATATAGGAAACTCATCACCCATATTTTAGCATAATTTGTTTCATTTTCATTGGAAATTGGTTAGCACGTGGTTAGGGCAAACTTTTCTCAATGACATATTGTCAGAGAATGTCAAGGCCAACGACTTGTTATGGGTTCGAATGTCAAAAATAAAAATCTCAAATTGATAATTTTTTTCGTTTCATATGAAAGAACATAGTCCACTGAAACAGAATGTGCATATTTTATTGTCATCAGATAAAAATATGGCAGAAAGATATGGCACTTGGAAAAGAATCATAAAGCTATTTTCTCCAGCCAAAATTAAAAAATGATCCAAAATTGCAGAAGAAAGGTTTCTGCTCTTTTATCTATATACACATGAAGGCTTGATGTTTGGCGCATCGATAACGTATGGCTGGCTACAAATGTTATACTTATATTTGACCTTGACTTCATTCAAGGTCACGGGGGTCAAATGATGAAAAAAAATTCAAAGTTCTTTCAAAATTATTAATTTGGGTAACATTTTAAAGAATCAGCCCTTTTAAAGGTGTGTGCAATGTATCAAGGTCAAATAATCAAAATGACGCAGATATGTCACTTTTAAAAAGCAATTTCTACCAAAATGAAAAAATGACCCAAAACTGCATATACACATGAAGGCTGGATATTTGGCAAACAGATACATGTAACATGTGTGACTGGAACAAATATTGAGTTTATCTCTCTGACCTTGACCTTCATTCACATTTTAAAGAACCAACTCTTATGAAGGTGTGTGCGAAGTTTCAAGGGCAAATTATTAAAAATGATACAGACATGCCCTTTAAAGAATGTTTTCTTGCCAAAATTAAAAATTATCCATCAATTGCAATTAAATTGTTGGCTCAAAAGGGGTCAATTTGGCTTAATTTAATTGACATAAATAACTTCTTCTCAGAAACGAAGCAATCGATATAGCTCATACTTGACTGGTAGCATCCTTTTGGGTAGGGATTCAAAATTGTAAAAATGGTGGGGTTGACCCCCGGCCCGGGGGGCAGGGTCAAAAGGGGTCAATTGGTTTCTCTGAAACTAAGTTATGGATATAACTCACATTGGTGTGGTAGCAATCCCTATGGGGTTGTACCCAAAGTCAATTTCATTTCATGGATTAATTGCACAATTTGGTATTTCTTTCATTTCAGAAATATTTTATTAACAATACAAATATAAATAAATACAAAGTATTGTCAAAAGAATAAGACAACAGGCGCAATGCCTATATCAGTCTTCTTCTATTACTTCCGGTTAGGCTTGGTAGAAAGATGATATGTTTCACTTTATTATTTCTACAGAAATTATATATCATTACATGTATAGTATCTAATTCAAAAAGGGATTACTGTAAGGAATTATATGTTCATCATGAAATTAAATAGAATAGGTGTTATAATTATAGAGATAACTACTATTCAAAATTACTTAGTAAGAAAACAAAACTATTATTTGATAAAGTGAAGACACAACATATTTCCACCAAGCCTAAAATGAAAAGTTATATGTAATGTAATAAACAACAATAACTCACTCACACACATTCATTCATATTTTCATACTAGAATGTTATAAGGATGAATATTTAACATAACAAACTTGCTATAATAGTTGAGTAAATGTATATAATTGTATTACTACTAAAGACAGTATTACATATAGTTTCTTATTTATACACAGAAAAACGTTTTGAGGATTTAATATATAAGTTTACATGATATAGAATAGAGATATTTAAATGATCAGGAGCATTAATGATGCCACACACTAGGCATTGAAGATTTATATAACCTAACAAGTTGTAGATGGATAGAATATGGTGCCTAGAATTGGAATACATGGGACATTGAAAGAAAAAATGCACTAAATCTTCACTAGGAGCACCACATACACAGGATGGGTTATCAATCAGGTGATCAAAATGTTTATCATAATTAAGGTCACTTTTAAAATTTCTAAGTTGGCATAAAATTATGTTAAGTTGTCTGGGAGCAGAATTAATGAAAAGTTCAGAAATAGTTATATCATTAGTAGTTTTTAACTTACATTTAAAAGAAGAAATTGTAATAGAGTCTCTAATGGAAATATCAAGTGAATTCCACATAGTCATAGTTGAAGGAAAAAAACTTTTCATGTAGCTATTAGTTCGTGACTGTGGTATATTAAATACTCTGTTATTTCTAAAGGTGTATATATTGTTTACATTTAAATATGGTTGTATAATATTAGAGAGATACAATGGAGTATAGTTATTAATAATTTTGAACATTAATACAAGTTTATGATTCTGTCTTCTTTTACTTAAAGGATCTAGTTGAGTTTCATTATATAAGATATGGTGAGAAGTACCTCTTCTGAGACCTGTTATTATACGCATAAATTTGGTATAAAACCTACATTTGTATGGTAGCATGGTTATGGGGTGGGTATTCAAAATTTTACGAATGTTGGGGTTAACCTCCTGGGGACTGAAGGATGGGACCAAAATAGGTCTGCCCTGCAGGTAGGGCGTAAGAATTGTACCTGCTGCCCCCATTGCATGATCGTAAAAGGCGACTAAATTTGGGATCCTATCTTTTCTCTTCTTTCTTAACAACTTTCTTCTTCCTAATATCTCCCTTGACAATGCCTCACTTTTGGCCTTTTGTTGAGCGTTCGCCCCTGTGGGGAAGGCTTTGGGTTCTGTCCCTTGGCCGAAACATACCAGTCTTTAAAAATGGTTGTTGCTACTCCTGCTTAGCGCTCAACATTTTGGGAGTGGGACGACTGGTTCGCCCGTTGTCAGTATAATGTGACCGGGTGGGACGACCTGCTGGGTGTCTTCGGCAGTATGCTTCAGGGAGGTAGCACTATAAATCGGCAAAAGGTCCGGCCTATCACAAGGAGACTTAACACGAACATACGGCAGCCTCCCAAAACACAACACGCATGCATGTCGCACGCACGGGAGGCCGTCCTTAAATGACCTTAGCTGTTAATAGGACGTTAAACAAAACAAAAAACAAACCAAACTGAATGGCAGAACTAATTACAGGTTTGAAATCAGTGTATGGTATTTTGATATTTGTTTGTTGCAGATTTAGAGCATGTTTTGCTTGGCTGTCAACAAGTTCTTTGCCTTTAATTCCGACATGGCTCGGAATCCAAAGTAATTTGATTTTGCATTTTTTAAGATACGAGATATTCGTGAAACAAGGTTTTGTATGAGTATATTCTTTGGATCTCGTAATTGTAAATTCTGAAGGACAGATAGAGAGTCGGAACAAATGATTGCCTTTCTAATGCGTTCATCGATATGGTCGAGGGCTAAATCGATGGCACATGCTTCCGCAGAGAAAATAGAGGCACCATCTGCTAAGCGGATCGAAGAGCAATGGTGATCAGTGTAGCATGCTGCGGAGATCTTTTCTGCATCTTTTGAGCCATCAGTGTAGATCTGAACGTGATCAGGAAAATCTTTAATGCATTCCCGAAAGGAGGATTTGTGTTCTTCGGCCAATGCACTCGATTTTGCCCTCTCGTGTAGGGTAAGGTTAATATCCGGTGTTTCGACAAGCCATGGCGGTACATCCGATATGGTGTGTTCGCCTATGTTGTCTAAGCTTATGTTAAGTTCATGAAGTAAATTCGATATTCTAATGCCAAATTTTTTTTCTGTCCCCTAGCCGAGACATACCCGAGTCTTTAAAAATGGTATTTGCTACTCCTGCTTAGCGCTCAGCATATTTAAAGTGGGACGACTGGTTCGTCCGTTGTCAGTATAATGTGACCGGGTGGGGTGTGCTGCTGGGTGTCTTCGGCAGTATGCTTCAGTGAGATAGCACTATAAATCGGCAAAAGTTCCGGCCTATCACAAGGAGACGTAGCTCGAACATACCGCAGTCTCCCAACACACACACACGCACTCACCACACGTATACATGTTGCACGCACGAGAGGCCGTCCTTAAATGACCTTAGCTGTTAATAGGACGTTAAACAAAATGAACCAAACCAAGTGGTAAGAGTTTATGGTTTTGAGTGAATATGTTTCGGTATTGCCGATTGACAAGATCAATAGGGCTGGAAAGTCTCGTCATGGAGTCACTTCCGGTCCACGCGCTGGATATAAACAAACCACACGTGTGTACACCGGCGATATGTTGTGCTTCGTGTTCGGGTGTAATCACCATAGTTTGCGGTAGACGTGTAGTTTTTTTCCATTCCTGAAACGATTTTTGAGGCAGTGGGAGAAACTGCAGGTTGGTTGACATTAAGCAATGTTAAAGTGAAATATTGTTTGCGACTGATCTGATACACACTGACTGTACATGCATAGGCTACAGACGTACAGTACCGGTACCGTTGTAAATACCTTTGTTGACAGATGTAATTATATATAGAAGACACGAAACTAGTTTAATGGTGCATAATGCATACAAGCTCCTTTAATTTAGTACATAATGTTACACTCATACATGTGATATAGCAACAAGGTAACAAACATGCATAATGAAGGGGAGTGGTCATTGGCGCTCGCTGTCACCGGTACAACTATTTATTCAAAACTTGTTGTTTGAAACATTTTTCAATTTAAAAAAATAAATTGTAATTCATCAATTTATACACAAATATTTATCTAAAGAATAGTGTTTATACAAAACAATGTAGGATATATTCTACATCTTTTTACACCCAGAAATAAGAATATTCAAACTTTATTCGAAATGATTGTTGAAGCTTTAATTACAATACACGCGATTTTATAAAACCATACATAGAATGTGTATGATAAAATTATTATCAGTGCATTATTCCAGAGTTCTTAACCAAATTTTTAAAAATATTTTTAATTTCAAATATTACTTAATTTTGTGTATGGAACTAGTACTGGTATATTAATTAATTAATTGATTATATATATATATATATATATGAAGCAGGGGTCAAATTCCTATTAAAATTTTATATGCTTCAAAGCATTTCCTAATAATTTAAATACAAAATTAATTTCTTTATTATCTTAAAACAGGTATACCCAATATTCTTCAAAATTTTCTATAAAAATGATTGTCTTTTAATGGTTAAACTAAACTGATACTACATATAGTTGTAACAAACAAATTACATGTAATAAAGAAATAAAAATTGCCATCCACAAAATGTAACTACAAATAGATTTATTAATATGCACAAATTAATCTTGTAACACTAATGTTGAAAACAAATAAAATATTTTAAAAAAAAATAAACAAAAAATACACATTATGAAATTATCAAAAGTTATGCTGAAAAAATATTTTATAATTGTCAAAATGTAAAACCACAACTCATATTGCATATGAAAAGTGAATAATCATGAGGTTACTATACATCCATTTCAGGAGGTTTCTGATGGAGATAGAATCTGTAGTTGTCATTTTAAAGATGGAAAAAAGGAAAATGGCCCAACTTTGTTTCCTTGGAACCAAGGGAATGTCTTTGACTTCCAAGATCCCAATGCAATTTCAAGGTGCCTACATGTAGTTACATAACTAATGGATTGCTATATTAACTTGAAAGAATTAAGTATTCCTTTTGATTACATGCTATAATTACTTTACATCATCAGATATTCATTAAAACAGTTTAACATAGTTATAGAATAATTATAAAGACTAATTTGATTCAAAATTTAATGCCAGTAACAGCTACGTGTATACATGTACATGTATGTTGTATAAATATGGAGTAACCCTATACAAGTTATGAAATGAAATCATCGTATGATAAAAGTGGAATTGAAATATGACATGAAATACATGCTTATCACAGGAAATCGAGAAAAGCGAATGAAGCAAAACTGTTTGAGGCGGAAGTAGTGTCAGAGGTAAATGGGGAAAACGAGGAAGGTGGGTCAGGTGTGAATCAGACAGAAGAGGAAGAAGGGCCAGGCTTGAACAGGACAAGTAGCAGTGGTGCACCTTGTAATGACCACGGATACATGCATTCCTACTCTTCTCTTGTACAAGATATAAAGGTGGCAATCAGGAACCTGTTTTGATTTTAAACATGTTTATCAGCCTCATACATATTTAAGTTTTTGACCAAGATAAAATAATATTGATAAAATACAGATAATGGTGTACAAGTTTAAATTACACAAGTTTTCATACAATCATCCAGGACATTCAAGTTTGAAATTTGATAGTTTAGTAATTTCCTCATTATTAATAGTAACAAAAAAATAATTTTGCAAGAAAATATGTATGATTTAAGATTACAAAAACCGCAGTATAGTTTAGAACTTCTTGCCTTAGAAAAAAAAATCAAATTTGATGATATTTCAGGACCTTAAAGTGGAAATTGAAGATTTACAGACAGAGACTGAACTGAAGGCAAAGAAACACCCATTCACACTTGCTCAAATAATTGACTGTGAACAAAAGGTAAGTTTCAATTTACAGTAGGATTGTGCTGTGCCAAGTACAACGCAAGATGGCAACATTTTACATTAACAGTAAATATAAAGCAATACAATATACTGATAAACTGATAACTAAACTATTAATAAAACTTCATCACTTCATGACTCGGAATATAACTCCCATATCTAATAACTCGTTTTTTTTAGAACTGAAGGGCGATAACTCACAGTATCATAATAAATTTCTAATTTAAACAAACACAGCAATGTCACAATGCAATGCACAATTGTATTGTTACACCCCTGATAAATACATTTGATTTCTTAGTGGTTTATATACATGTACAATGTATTATTATTTATAGATGCTGATGTACACATCATTGAAGGCTGAGAAATTCATCATCATCGACGCCACACTCCAGAGATTTCCCCTAAACTATGTAGATGGTTGGACACCGGGTATCATATCAAAATCAGATCAGCTTCTTATGTGCCTTATGAAGCTCAAGTTAAATAGCCCTCTCCTTGACCTTGCAGAGCGGTTTTGTACCAGCAAAGCCACCATTCTTTATCACTTTATTTTTGCTCTCCATGAAGTTTTCTTTCAGGGAATGATAGAAAATAATATCCCATCCCTTCTTAAGTGTAAGTCTTCCATGCCTGTCAGTTTTGGAGATTTCAGTTGCTGTAGGCTAGCTATTGATGCCACTGAAGTGACCCAAGATGTTCCTGGACAGGACATGAAGGCCCAATCCCAGACTTACAGCTCTTATAAGAACCGCCACACTGTAAAGTTACAGGTGTTGCCCCAAATGGAGCAGTTGTTTACGTGAGTAAATTGTATCCTGGTAGTACATCAGATGTTGCTATTGTAGAGCATAGTAACATGCTTGCTCAGTTGTCACCAGGAGACCTGATTTTAGCTGATAAAGGGTTCACCATTCATCCTTTACTCCCCCCAGGTGTCCACTTAAATATCCCACCATTTTTAAAGGATAAAGGGCAGTATACCCCAGCTGAAGTACAAGTGTGTCGAAAAATTGCAAGGTCTAGAATTCATGTGGAAAGGGTAAATGAAAGAATTAAAAACTTTGAAATATTGTCACACATTCCGCAGCAGTATAGACACATAAGTACAAAGATTTTCCAGGTGTATTCAATGTTAGTTAACTTCTAGGAACCTATGATTGCTGAAATTGCAGAAAATTTCTTGCCCAACCAGTAAAACATTAAATCCAAGGTTAATGTTTACTTATAACTGGTGACCTAATCAATCTGATATAACACAAAAAAACATGCTATTCATAAACAATTGATATTCAAGGGCTGCCATATGATACTTATATGAACTATTTTTTGTACATTGTAATATTGATAGCCATGTCACAATATATTGCCATTGATTTGAGACAATTTCAGGGGTGTTGGTAATATTTGATATAATTATAAGTAAAGACAACTGAGGTCTGATCAATTTGCATACTCTATGTAATTATAATGTGTATCATAAAAAAGCAGTACTCAATTTCCATACCATGACTACACACTGACTCTGATGTTCTGTTCATTACTGAATAAATGTATGTAAGTACATAAATTGTACGTTAGTATTAAGATCACAATAATTATGTATTAAAAGAGTCATAAAATTGTCTCTAAAATATTGAAATCATAAAATATGTATGTACTATGAGATACTTCAAATTGACTTGTTATTTATATATAATTACTGCTGGATAAATGGAACTACTTTGTTAAAGTAGAAGTCAATGAGTTTGTCTCAGTTGGAAGTCCAATCACTGTCTTGGAGCACTCTTACTATTGCAATATCTGTGGTTGTCCATACAACAAAATCACATGCTGACTTTTTGCTGATGTGAAGCTGTCCTTGTACTTGATGGTAGTAAATGTGGTTTTCCTTCAACCTGTACAGGCTCTTACCTTCATATGTTTGATACTCTGTAAGAAAAAACATTACGAGTAAATAGTGGTGTGAACAGTGGTTTCTTCCCCTTTTTATTGTGACATGACTGTATTTTTTACATTTTTCGAATAGAAAATTAAACATTTTCTTGGGCATTTTGGAAAGTAGTTCTTTCCTCAAAGTTATAATTAGAACATTATCTTTGTGTTAATTAAGCTTCTCAAACAAAAGGAAACATAACATTGGCCACATCTGAAAACATAATGAGAGGCAGTTACTACGGATATTTTCAAGTAATGCATAACTGAAGAAAAGCAAAAACAAAATCTGTAGGGGAAGTCCTGAGCCATATTCAGCTCCAAATATAACCCCAAACTATCAATAGAAAAAAATAATTATGCCTTACCTAAACAGAAATCCTTGATGGATCCAATAGCTTCTGGAATTGTCATATGTCTGGCAGAAAAGGGACACTTTACTTCCAGAAGGTCCGGCTTTATTTGTAGGCCTTCCAAAACATCTGACAACTCTGCCACCTGATGGTTGTAGTTGTGTGAAGCAGCACGGCGTATGATGCCGTCGGGACTTGCACCCAACACACCACTTTCATGAAGCCACACTCCTAAAATTTAAGAATATCTAAATCAAATAATGTTGTTTTTTTATGTTTATTACATCAAGATTGTTTTATCTTTGATAGATTTACATTTTTAATGCAATCATTATTTATAAATCTTATACTGAACTCTGCAGAAACAGCTATGAAATGCCAAAGTGTATATTGTTGATTTGAGTTTTTACTACAGATACAATGAATTATCAGAAGAGAAAATTCTCCCTATGGAGAAATTCTTCAAGAACCAACGTCCTGCAGTGTTCAAAAAGATGCTTTGTTTTGTTTTAATAAGCTATAGTTATGTGAAAATATGGTTTGCTATTTACCAGTTTCTTCCACAACTGCATCGCCATATGAACAATATTTCTCCTTGGCATCGGACTCATTTGTGGTCCCCCAAAGTATGGCATCTTTTGCTGTCATATTGTACGATGAAAACACCGTTTTATACAAAGATGGCGGAAACCTGGAAAATTGAAATAGAGTATTATCAGTATATTTTTTTCATTAGAACATCTTATGCTAATACTTAAGTACATAAACTTGTATGAGCAGTGGTGACCAAATGATCAAGGCTGATGCATCATGTCTGATGCCATTATAGCCTTCCACTATATTGGGGTGTGAGTTCCAGGAAACCCAAGTAGGGCAATTGCAAAGTATTGATCATAGGTTTGTACAAACCTGTTTCTTCTTATTGCAGCAAGCACAAGCCCAAATTTTGATGCTGTCAGACGGTTTTTCCTCACCAATGACCAAAGATGGTTATTACTTTGTCCAACCGTTACTTTTGCAACCTGTGAAGTATACAGAGATCATTTTTCTAATACAGATTAAGAATTAATAATCTACAGTAAGCTAACTCAACTACAATTTATGATTTTCACGTAATAATATTCATTTTTCCCATATGTCAACCAAGCAAGGGCTATATTTAATTTAAAATGAACAGTAAATAGAAATTTAATACAATATTAAGACAGTGTCCAAAATAATTTATATTGATACCTGGTATGTGTGTATAGTGTAAAGATTGGTTGAACAAATATTCTATAAAAACACAACCATGCACCCATTACTTGACATTTTCCCAGCAAATATTTCTGTTTGTTAGGAAAGCTTTTCAAGGTTCAATTATGTTTGAGATTGACCAACCTGCTCTATCTGTTCCTGGGAAACAGCAAGCTTTGATTTCAACCATGCAGCTTTATCTACTGCACTCATATACTCGGGTGTCAGTAGCAAATCCTCTATACATGGAACATCCAGTCTTGGGGCATCTGGCTCTTTGGAGACAATCCAATGCATTGCTAAAATTGAAATATTAGTTATGAGTTAATTTCACATGTAAAGGATTTACATGTTGTATTGTCAAGTTTCAAGATAAAAGAGTTTGTATTTTGAGGAGTCACCAATTAAGCAGTAATGAATGAGTTATAAAAGAAAATTTGCAATGAATAATTTACTGTGGATACATGCTGTGCAGAGTACAAATACCTTGACTATTATAACTATATACATAACTTAGATGTATTTGTTGGAATATACATGTATATGTTTTGTGTTTGCCCATACCACTTGTGTGCCCTTGAATTTAAATAAAACTTTGGTATTTTATATCTTACACTTTAACAAACCAATACACCACATAAACTACATGAGTAATCTGGATCAATAATTATTTTAACAACATCAATGATATACTGAAAGATGTAAAACATGTTTTATGTCCAACAATAATAATAAAAAATAGAGACAAGCAGTGCCAAAAAATGGCACTTTATTCTATGAATTTATCAACTTTTTTTCTCAAAATACTGCACATTAGGAAAACAAATTTAATGAAAACTGACAGTATTAGATTTTGATGAATGTCCTGGAATACAGTACATTACCAAATATAATATAAAAATACATTAATATTAATAAATACAATGTCTTTAATAATAAAACACTTCAAACAACAAACTTAACAGTAAATGAATGAACAACTCAACAATTCAACCACTGTCATTAACCTGAAAATTGACCAAGTTCTCCCAACTTTCTGGACAGGAATGTTATATCCTCCTCCTCCACAGGTCTTGATATAGCCCTAACAGAAGACATGTCATTTACAATGTGAAAGTGTATAATGTTATTAATTTAGAAATACTGTACGTGTATGTATATCAGAGCTTATTCATCATCTGGTTTAGTTCCAACACAAATGTTTACCTGTAATTAGCTAGTTTGGGCGGAGCTGGAAATAATTCTTCCATAGTCTGTCTTTGCTTGGGTGGAAGACTTTTCAAATGCTGTATCCACGTTGCCCGTATGTCGGTTTTGCTTACATTTTTGTACCTACAAATAGTACAGTAGCTAGTGAGTAGGCATGTATTAAATAAAAAAGGAAACTGAAATAACACTAATTAATGTAAATCCATTAGTTAATTAATTGTATACAACTAGACAATACAACATAATCTTGAGATTGTCATGATTTGTATCCTTTGAATATTGGATGAAATCCTTCAGTTTAATTTGACAGAAACTGGACATTCAGATTGCATATTCAAGTATGAAAATTATTTTGGTTGTCTTATAAATTCATGTATGGATGTCATGTACATGTACTAATGATTTATTAATTAATATTAATTCTGTTGATGAAAAAATACTGTACCCATATAACAGGAGTGAAGCTTTGTGATGGCACTTGTCTTTGCCATTTACACAATCACACATGCTATAAGCTGTTGTATAGTTGTCACCAAGTGTGATCTGAAATATGCAATAAACGATATTGTACTGTGACTGTTGTGCTGTTGTGATGACATGAATGCCTTGCTTTGATACAAACGTTTTAAAACTAGAATGGCATCGTTTAACCGTCCCATGTCCTACAAAATGTAGGTGGGCGTGGTGACTATAACTGTCAAATCCACTTGTACTACAGTAGGCCTAACTCGCTCGTACAGTACATAGTCCTACATGGTAGAATACTAAATGCGAGAAAGATGACACTTAATTTAATCAAACTATATACATTAAGTCGTGTATGTTCGACCCTCCCTCCAGATCTACTCACGTTAACATGATAGCTTCTGTCTCTCATGCTGGCTTGAACTCGGCCCTGTACATGTCGCATCTCCGGGTCATAGATAAATTTCAGTATATGGTCCGATTTAACAGCTAACTCTGACCTCAGGCTTAGTTTCCTAGTTCCAGATACAAAATTTGTCCAATATAAAATGGAAAAAGCCATACTAGTACTGGTTGTAGAGAATCAAGAATCGAAGCACTTGTCGTTTGCACTGACGGCCTTGACGGAGCCTCCTCGACGGGTTTGTTTATATCCAAAAAATGAAGTCACGTTGAATCTCGGATAATCTCGCGATTGACCTACGTGACCTTTCCAGCCCTATAGCTGGGTTTTTCGGGTTGGATTTCAATTGGGCGAAATATTGAAGAGCAACTTTTTTCCTTCGGTAATTTAAAGATGGTTCATTTGCCTCTACATAAAGGCTCTGAACTGGGGTTGTTCGGAAAGCACCGAGTACTAGACGTAATCCTTGATTATCGATAGGATCCAACATTTGCAGGTAAGAATTCCGTGCCGATCCATAAACGATGGACCCATAGTCGAGTTCTGATCTTACTATGATATTTGAATAAAGAGGTAATCAGCATAGTATCTGCAGAAATGACCTTATTCAACTTCAAAGTTGCTGTAGAGCCAGGTGAGCGATACAGGCGCATTGGGCCTCTTGTATATATATATTATTGTTTTTTTACTAACAGAAGACGAGCACCGAAGAGCCAACAGAAAAACAGAAGCCAGTCAAGCCACCAACAGAAAGCAGAAGTCCATAGAAACAAAAAATGCAGACAGCTGATTACTTCAAAAAGAAAAGATCAATTGGATTAAGTTGATTTGTTCCTTACAATCTGCACATCATATCGACTTATTAATCAACTTGCATTTTGAATCCAACTGTCCGTCTGTCTGGAATATTGTGTCAAGTACATCTTAATTGAGTACTGAAGCAATTTATTTCTGAAACTTGTTTGTAACAAATTAATTGAAAACTTCAGTTTGACTGCCATGAGAGCTCAGATAATTCTGAAAACCAAATATATTGATGAAATCTTTATGGAGTAATGGCCCTTATCAAAGAGGGAGGCATTGGATATATGATCGAGTTGGCCCCCAAACAACATTTCTATTTAAGTGAGATTACTTTAAAATCTGATCAAACTGAAAAAGCTGGGCCCCTGATAAATTCACTTATTTAACTGTACAATTATAATTACCATAGGCTAATTAAAACAGTTGAGCAATATGGCTATTGGAATCCTGTGTACAAGATTTATGATAATACGCTATATTGAAGTTCAATGATACAAACAAAAGAAACGCTCTGTGTATCATAATTATTATATATATATTTAAAAAAAAAAAAGATGTTTTCAGGATTATCATATTTTACTCTCTCGAAGAGTTCTTCTAGCCCAGTTATAAGCATGCCAGCCTCTGATATGCTATCGTGAACACTACAGAGAGAGAGCAAGATTGTTCACCTGATTGCAGACCTTCATTAATGACAGGTAAGTCTTCGCTACTCATTCGCTACGCCATTTGGAAAAGGGAACCCTTCTCTGCTTCGTTGAAATATTTGTAGATAGGTGTCGCGTAAAGCAAACCAAATGTTTCCAGCCAAATTGATGTTAAATATTGGTTAAAATTAGGTTTTTGAACTTTTAGTTTTACTATAAACCCTGGAGAAATAAAAAAAAAATAGATAATTTTGTAATATGAAAGATGAAACAGAACTGAAAATAGTTTTTTTCATCATATCTGAAAAGCCGAGAAGCACACTACTACTGGTACTCCAAAAAGACAAACATTAAGATCGCCAGAATCTACAAGGTCAACCCCACAATTAAGAAGGTCTACAAGAATGACACCAAAATCTCTGCCGAGGACTTCAGGTGACAGTTTCATCACATGTGAAACATATGAAGAAAATCTATCTGTGCTCCATAAAGCAAAACGGACATTGGATCGCACGCACGGGAGGCCGTCCTTAAATTACCTTAGCTGTTAAGAGGACGTGAAACAAAATAAACCAAACCAAACCAAATCTACCATGGCTGTTGTAAATGTGCATTCTGAATGAAGAAACGACTCCTTAAAAGTTTCTGGATGCCTTCATCTCTCCAAAACACTGAAAGCCTGAAGTCATTCCAGCTAATCTATAAGGTAGAAAAGACGTTTCGAACACTTAAAATGCATCCACTTTCATATATATGTATGATGTACTGGTGTAGTGCTTACTTTTGAGTGTTGGTTGTTCCCTATATACCAATCGATGAGACACCCATACCTCTCAGACGATTCCTCCATCAGATATGGATATCACCCCTAGTGATACCAGCTCATCATCTGATGGAGAGTTAAATTTCCATTGATTTCACATTGTGTAAAAAAGAAGTCAAGTGTTAACAGACTATAGCGGATTATGATGACTTGTTATGGATAATGTACATTTTATTCTTTCAAAATAATAGAAAATGTTTTAAATAACAGGTATACTGATTATTATGGTTATTATATTTTATTCTGAATTTACATGTTGCAATTAATTATAATTAAGATTAGTGGATGAATACTTATGGTATGAAAGTTTTATCACTTACGAATGGCTATATATATTTAGTAAGTATATTCATTCGTGTTTAGCTCACCTGGACCGGCGCGGCGTTCGTCGTCCGTCCGTCAAAATTTGCTTCAAATCGTTACTAGTCAAAAAGTTCTTATTGGATTTTGACTAAATTTGGTCAGCAACATCCTTGGCGGAAGGGGATCAGATTTTGCATAAATGGTTGCTGTGGCCTCCGTCGCATAACCATGTATAGCATCGCTGGACATTAAGGGATAAACACAATTCTGATGGAAAAAATAGGCCCAAGGGTTTTTCCCCATCCTAAGGGACTTAGTTTCTTTAAGCACAATCATGTTGTAAAAACAATCCCTGAGGTCGTTTCACACCCTTAGAGAGTCTTGACTTCGTTATTACTTTAAAGCAGTTGGGATCCCCACACTATAACCATATATCGCATTGTTCGAGATTGACAAATAAAGCTACGTCTTAACGAATTGAACATGAACATTATTTTGACATTTGGTCAAATCCAACCAAGTAAGCGATACAGGCCCCATGGGCCTCTTGTTTGATAGTTACTATGAGAACAGTTTTGATATACACTCGTCCCTTTAAGAAAGTAGATGGGTTTGTAATACATGAACTATGATTATTTAGATTTGTTGAACATTGGGTTATATATTGTCTAGATATGTTATTTATTCTGTTATTATATATTTCAGAGTAATGAAGTAAAGACCAGCAACAACATGGAAAAGGAGGGATTGGTTTGGTTTGGTTTGTTTTTTGTTTAACGTCCTATTAACGGCTAAGGTCATTTAAGGACGGCCTCCCGTGCGTGCGACATGCATGCGTGTGGTGAGTGCATATCTGTTTTTTGGGAGGCTGCGGTATGTTCGTTTTAAGTGTCCTTGTGATAGGCCGGAACTTTTGCCGATTTATAGTGCTACCTCACTGAAGCATAGTGCCGAAGACATCAAGCAGCACACCCCTACCGGTCACATTATACTGACAACGGGCGAACTAGTCGTCCCACTCCTAATATGCTGAGCGTTTGGCTTGGTTTGGTTTATTTTGTTTAACATCCTATTAACAGCTAAGGTCATTCAAGGACGGCCTCCCGTGAGTGCGACATGCATGTGTGTGATGAGTGTGTATGTGTGTTTTGGGAGGCTGCGGTATGTTCGTGTTAAGTCTCCTTGTGATAGGGCGGAACTTTTGCCGATTTATAGTGCTACCTCACTGAAGCATACTGCCGAAGACACCAAGCAGCACACCCAACCCGGTCACATTATACTGACAACGGGCGAACTAGTCCCACTCCTAATATGCTGAGCGTTTGGTTTGGTTTGGTTTATTTTGTTTAACGTCCTATTAACAGCTAAGGTCATTTAAGGACGGCCTCCCGTGAGTGCGACATGCATGTGTGTGCTGAGTGTGTATGTGTGTTTTGGGAGGCTGCGGTATGTTCGTGTTATGTCTCCTTGTGATAGGGCGGAACTTTTGCTGATTTATAGTGCTACCTCACTGAAGCATACTGCCGAAGACACCCAGCAGCACATCCCATCCGGTCACATTATTCTGAGAACGGGCGAACCAGTCGTCCCACTCCTAATGTTCTGAGCGCTAAGCAGGAGTGGAAACTACCATTTTTTAAGACTCTGGTATGTCGCGGCCAGGGGACAGAACCCAAAGCCTTCCTCACAGCGGCGAACGCTCGACTAAAGGCCAAAAGTGAGGCATTGTCAATAATGGAGACATCAGGAAGAAGAAGAAAAAAGAAGAGAAAAGATAAGATCTCAAATTTAGTCGCCTCTTACGATCATGCAATTGGGGAAGCAGGTACAATTTTTACGCCCTAACTGCAGGGCACTATGCTGAACAGAGAGTTAACTGAAAGAAACATTACTTACTATTCATTTGTTTTATGTCTTCCTAGGCTGTTTCCAACACGTAAGGATTTAGACAAACGGGGTCGAAGCCTGGACGTTCCAAGATACATGGCAAACCTTCCTCTGTATCCTCCATCTTCTGGGACACTTTTGTAATTTCCTTACAGCAGATACTTTCCGTTACAGTTGGCATCAAAACACAATTTTTGCATTGGCACCTAGAAATAAATATCACAATGGAGTTATATTAGCTTTACAGAAAAAAACTCAATATAAGGAAATAGACAACTGGAAGATGTTTGGTAGTTCTACCATATACAATAAAAACGTTTTTTTTATCCAATACAGCAATGGTTATGCACATAATCAATAGAACTTACAGCACATGTATAGCTAATACGAAGGGGTATAGGGTTCTAATGATATACTACAGATACAATACATATGGTCATCGCCATTTTTGACTGATTTACTGATATATTATAGGAATTAAAATAACTAGATTAACAGATTAATCGATGTTCACCAACAGAATTCGAAGTAATAAGACATACAATGATATTTCTTTATAAGCCTTGATATTTAAGTATACAATATAACACCACGATAATAGACATGGTCGACAGTCATCATTTAGACTTGGACTACGTACATAGATATGGTATTCACATTATGAAAACCATGATCGGTATTATATATGTCTGTGCAGATGAAATAAATTGCTAAAAGTTCAAATATTCTAGTCGAAAGACGCTATGAAAGCGAAACAAACATTAGCCTGCTGCTTACCAGTCCGTGTTTATCAGTCGGTCTTGATCAGCATGCGCAGCTTCCACATCTGGCATGGGTTCGTCGTCCTGCTGATCTGCTTTAGAGACATTTCTTTGCGGTTCCAACTGGTATAGCTGGTCATCTCTCGTATCTGTGGGACCAGTAGATTCCTCGTCTGTAAGCTCGATATCGCCGGAATCATCGGAAAAACTCCCCAAAGCATCACTGTCGCTGTCATGGTTCTCCATATTGAAATCTTGAATTGTGTTGCTCATACTACGTCACGACACTTCCGGTTGTAATATTTACGAACCGAGAAGCTTTCGCAAAGAAGGATCATCTTGTTGCTGTGTTCTTTGATCTGGAGAAAGCATACGATACTACATGGCAATATAGACCACCTGGTCAGATTAGAAACCTTTATTCGAGAAGCTTTCGCAAAGAAGGATCATCTTGTTGCTGTGTTCTTTGATCTGGAGAAAGCATACGATACTACATGGCAATATGGTATTATGAAAGACCTGCATGAAATTGGTGTACGTGGGAATCTCACAAAATTCATTTCAAACTACATATCTGACAGACATTTTAAGGTTCGCGTTGGCTCAACGTATTCTGAAACAGTTAAACAGGAAATGAGAGTCCCTCAGGGTGGGATCCTTTCCGTAACTCTTTTCGGTCTGAAAATCAACAGTATAACTAAATGTCTCGGTAAGTCAACTGAAGGGTCTCTATTTGTTGATGACTTCTTGATCTGCTATAGGTCGAAGAACATGCACACGATAGAACGACAACTTCAACAATGTTTGGGCAAACTACAAACATGGGAAGATGAAAACGGTTTCAAATTTTCCAGATCAAAAACTGTCTGCATGCACTTCTGCCAAAAACGAAAGCCACATAATGATCCCGATCTAACATTAAATGGAAGCAAAATTCCAGTTGTAGAGCAAACCAAATTCCTCGGACTAATTTTCGATTCAAAACTCTCCTTTGTTCCACATATTAAACACCTAAAGGATAAGTGCTCAAAGGCAATGAATATTTTACGCGTACTATCCCACACCTATAATTTGCCAGTGAATCATAGAAGTATTAGTGCATCATTAATCTATAGCAAATATGAATATAGCATTAACATTAGCATTACTTTATAAACAAACATACCCATTTTTTCTAAAAACAGACAAATGAGCCGATATTTGTCCTTATCAAACAGATTTAAAGAGGGTAGATTAGATCGGAGTGCCAATGCAAGGTCCACACTATCTTAGCCTGGGTCACCCAATACTCCTAGTCAAATCCATGGTTTCTTTATGAGATGAGCCAGCTCTGGTGCGAAAGAGTTTGTACCGCTCTTCAGGCAAAGAATTCAAGAAATCTGTAAAACAAAATGTTTAAAGAACTATTTTTTTTTAAATTGGTTTGATATTTTCATATGAATGAATTTGTTTCATTGGAAACTTACATAATACAGATGCCATTGATGGTGTGTGGCACTGCCGCTCCGTTGGAGTCATCAGCCGAGTCCATCCTTCGTTGAATGTTTCAACCCCTAGCTCGGAACACTCTCAGGATGGGGGTCTACAGTGGTGATCAGTCACTGTGCTCCAACGGTTGGCTTCCAGGTACTTTCCTCTCTCTTCCTCCAAACCTATCACAAGGAGACTTAACACGAACATACGGCAGCCTCCCAAAACACACATACGCACTCACCACACGCATGTATGTCGCACGCACGGGAGGCCGTCCTTAAATGACCTTAGCTGTTAATAGGACGTTAAACGAAATAAACCAAACCAAATCCTCCAAACCCAACTGGAGGCATGTTGAGCTGCTTGGGCGAGCCTCTGTACTGCTCTCCTCCTTTCCAGGCCTGTCAGTCCCAGCGCGCTGAGCGTCCTACACACTGGCTGTGCAGGGAAACCCCTGCACCCAACCTCCACAGGGAAGTTCCATGTCTGCCATCCCTGCTCCCGGCACTCGGCCAACAAGTCCTCATACTTTGCACGCTTCCTCTCGTTTGCTTGTACACATCTCTCTTCCCATGGCACGGTCAGCTCTACTAGTAGTAGCTTCTTCTATCCCCTAGACCACAGCACAATGTCTGGCCGAAGGGACGTCTGGACTATGTTCGGAAAAGATGATCTTCCATGTAGATCCACTTCCATGGTCCAGTCGTCTGCCATCTCTAGCAGGCCACTCTTCTTGTTGGTTCCTTGCACTAGCACACTCTGCCCTTCCTTAACAGATATGATGGTAACCATCTTCTTCTTTACTTTCCTCTGTGTTTTCCTCTCCCTTTCTAGGATGTCTGCAAGCTCCCGGAGTACCTCATTATGTCGCCATGTGTACCGGCCCTGTGTCAGTGCCGTCTGGCAGCTTGTTAATACATGGTCCAAGGTCCCTCTCTTGCCGCACAGTACACAGTCTGGGTCAGGTACCAAACCCTATCTATGGAGATTGACTGGTGATGGCAAGACGTCATAGACTGACCGCAGCAGGAATTTCAATTGTGCTGGTTGATATCGCCAGGTATCCTTCCAGGTCAAATGCCGTTCCTCAGTCTCCTATCTTGTCCATGCGCCCCGACAGCCCATCTCAACAGCTTTTTTCTTTCTTCCCTCCTCCTCCTGAGCTCTAATCTCACTCTGTACCATCCCCCTTCTATCTCTTGTGTCTGCCGTTCTCCACGACTGTCTGTGTGTTGTTCCTAGACCCTGTCTGCCCTGACATACTGTCCCAACTATATCTTTGTGTCTCAGCCTGCTTTCTGCGTCCTCAACAGCTCTGCTTGCCAACCACTTCCTCCCTGTTCTCACATGAACGCCGGCCTGCCTGACTTTCTCATCCTTTGAAGTCTTCAGTGTCATGATGAGTCTGGCCTTTCCTACCTTGTACTCCTCTACTAACGAGGTGAATGGTAATTGTAGCTTGGACGTTCTGCTATACAATCCCATGCTAGAGAAAGATGGTGGTACTCCAAGCTAACGCCGTAAATGCCTGTTAATGGTTCTCTCCAAGCCTTCTACTGTTGTTACCCCTATCTCATACAACATCAGTGGCCAGGTCAGCCGGGGAAGCAGGCCATGCTGGAATATCCAGGCCTTGTACTTGCCAGGTAGTCCCGTCTTATCGATATTCCTCATCCCCTCTGATGTTTGCTGCTCTATCCGCTTAATACTGCTAGTGTCGCGAAGGCTTTCATCGTACCATTTCCCCAGGCATTTAATTGGGTTGCCGACTATTGATGGAATCGTCTCTCCTTGGACTTTCAGCTGGAACTGCTGTGTAATTGTCCCCTTCTTGATGATGAGGCACCTCGACTTCTGTTGTTTGAAGCGCATCCTCGCCCATGACGCTGTTTCCTCTAATGCAGTCAGTACCCACCGCGCTTGAACATGGGTTCCTGTCATGATGGTTAAGTCATCCATAAACCCTCTGCTTGGTGGTTGTCTGATGTTAGTGTCAGTCTTTGGGCCCCTAGTTTCTCTTTCCCCGGCCTTTATCAGCATGTTCATCCCCATCACGAAAAGGATTACTGATATAGTGCAGCCAGTCACTATTCCCTTCTCTAGCCTCTGCCACGAAGTCGTAAAGTCACCTACAGAGAATCTAAGTTGAATGCCGCTGAAATAGCTTCTGATCATTCTCTGTATGTGGTCTGGAATATGGTAGTGCTCCAACGCCTCAATCAGTTTGTGGGGGACTGTTCCATACGCATTAGCTAGATCCAGCCAAACGACAGTCAAGTCTCCTCTATTCACCCTTGCTTCCCCAATGAGTTGACTGATGATGCTGGTGTGTTCAATGCATCCTGAAAACCTCGGAATACCTCCTTTCTGTACCGATGTGTCTACGTACTGGTTGGACGTCATGTATTTTAAACGCCTCGCCAGCACTGAAAAATAGATCTTCCCTTCCATGTTCAGCAAAGAGATTGTCCTGAACTGTCCGATCTCCTTAGAGTTTTACTCTTTTGGTACAAAACATCCTTCTGCCTTTTTCCAGCACTCAGGTATAACTCCTTTCCTCCAAATGATCTTCAACAGCAGCCATAGGCGCCTCAGAAGCTTTGGGCACTTCTTATATACCTTGTATGGTATTCCATTTGGTCCTGGGGCAGATGACGCTCTAGATTTCCTCACCACTTCTTGGACCTCCTTCCATGATGGTTCCTTCTTGTTCATCGCTTCTTCTGGTGGTGGGACCTTTTCTATATATAAAAAGTATACACAGATTTCAATTTTACTTTTCAGCAAGCTAATTATAATTAATGGCAATTTGGTGTTCACACATTACTATTGCAACAGTAGTATATTGTACAAGAGAAGACATGTTTGAAGCAAATTTACAATTAACCGAGTATTCAGAATAAAAAGTACCTTAAATCTTTTCGAGAAGCTCTTCAGATTTCTTCTCTGGAGCAGTTTCTGAGGGTTTCATTCAATGGAAAATATTTGTAGTTTTTTTGCATAACTCATTTTGATATATGACATAATTAAAGGAAGAATGCATGAGGGATATGTCCTCATTTGTAAAGTTTGAAGTCAGCGATACTTATTTTGGTAATCGTTATTTCATTATCTCTTATACCCGGTTTGTAAATTTTGGCTATCCTAAATGTAATGTAACATGTTCTATAGGGACAAATATGACACATTTTAGTTAGAACCAAAACTTATAAACAAATAATGCAAACCTGGATTTGTCTCCAACAAAAGGTCTATTCCTTCATTTTCCTCATTGTTTTTAAAGATTTTAGCCTCTTCCTTTTGCTGGATTTTCGCTGTTTCGGGGAAACACCAATATATATCATACTGGAGTCCACATCGAGGATGAGATGGCCTTCCTGTGGTATAGCTTCCCTTACAAAAATCTGCTAACAATTTGCTCGTAAGTAGCTCACGTGAGAAACTAACATAGTTTGCTCACATATGATCTCGCGAGCATTTTAACATTCAAATGAGGTTAAATGCTCATATGAGCAAAACATTGCTAACACGAGCTCACGTGAACCATGTAAACCATTAACATGAGCAAAATCAGCTCACGTGAGAAGACATGCATGGAAAAAATACAGATGCAAGAAATCTAACAATATATGGGTTCTTTATTTGGTCCACAATTGTGTTGTAGGAAGGGAAAACACTTTTGGATATCCAAACTGTGTCCATCCAAACTTATATCTTAACCACTCTGCCACCACGGGCCAGAGGTGGAGGGCTTGTGGTAGAATGTCACGCACAACACTAGTAGAAGTAGGTTTTAAAACTGTCCATTAAAACACCAAACAAAGTAGAATTAGTCTAGTGTTTTGTCTTTCTCTTAGCATCCAGGCACTTTCTGTTGATCTGGGTTGGATCGACTTTAAAATTCATCATCACATATTCTGAAACGGGCAAAAACATTTAAAAAAAACTTGGTTTAGTCCTACAAAAATATTATAGCAATCGGCTGAGGAGATGATTAACACAATTTAATTAATACTCTTAGTCCAAGTGAATACACATATAGTTGTTATAGTCTAAACTTCTTAAAGTACCAACAAGCAAATTTATAATTATATTCCCCACATATTGTAAGCAAACAGCAGATAACTTCTTTTTTTGCTGTTAAATCAAGGGGGGCCATAACTCCACAAAATAATGTCATGTACATCGTACGTTTACCTTTGATACAGGATAAAAAATTTGTAGATCTGTCTCAAATAAGATAACTAATTAAAACAAACTATAAAAGGTTCCTCTGTAACAAAGACTGGTCCCATATTATGATATACATATAGGCAAATTGGAATCAAATTAATAATACATATTTCTTATTCTTATGGTCAATAATACCTTTAATGGGTTCTATGATGGCTTGCGGCAATGGAGGATTGCTTGACTTCTCTCCAGTTGCTGAATGTGTTCGCAAAACTTCAGTTTCAAAATAATAGTCCAGCAATGACCGCATTTTTGGCTTTCCTCCGCATAATATGCAATTTGAAGGCATTGACAAAAAGTGTATGTCCTTCAACAAGTGGTATGAAATATAATTTTTAATTCAATTCGATTATTTCAAAATAACCGTTAGGAAAACCATCATTGTTAATCAAAAACGTTAATAAAATATATAATAACAATTTATTAAATTATTTGATGTCTATACAATGTACATTATCACTGCATCATAACAGTATTAGTATAGATGTGATTCACAATCCATATTAGTTGATTAGCAGTGAACAAATTATTTTCTATGGTGAGAGTCTTTTAATCTCATGAACTCCTGAGGAATATACATAAGCCATAGGTGCCATTTTGGTGTAAACACCTTTATCAACAATTCTTTCATTGTCGCTACCACAATTTCATGTATGAGTCTAGAACTGGATCATGTAGAATAAAAGTTCTGTGGTCGGATTTGAGACTAGCTCAGTCGAACATACATTTCCTTCTCTCAGTTGGAGGAAGTCATCAATGGCCAAATCAGTCATACACTGCTGTTATTCCTGTCTCCTGGACTGGTTATATGGCTAGTCATTGGAATCATTTGAATCATGGGCGTCGGGGGCGTGCTTGTGGTACCGGTGATGGGAGTACTCATGAGAACGGGTCTACTAGACACAGTAGTGGCTGGGGATCCAAATAAACTGCCCTGCAAGTCATCAGTTTGCCTGTTTTCCGATCTTAGAATAACAGCCTTCAGGTCAAAAATCAATTTCTTTGATTTTGAGGAAGCTAAAATACTTAACAAGAAGCCCATGGGCCTTAACGGTCACCTGAGATTTGAAATATTTCAGTTAATTTAATTGACCCTTTTTGGCCCCACCTGTCAGCCCCTAGGGATCAGTCAGGGCCAACATGTATAATATAAGTTGTTTCATCTTCTGTATATGTGTTTATTAATCCAATACATGTATATACACTATGTACAAAATATAACATCCTAAAGTAGTGGTCAGCCTTTATAACGTCGTTTTTCAGTTAGCTCCGGCAAGTAGTCTGAATTAGCCGCATGTACATTACCGTCCCTCACTACAATACATTCAACACATTCTTGTGACGTAACATCCGTTACTCTCTCGGAAAATACGACCCTTTTTCAAAACCCTATTGTGGCCGTTCTATGAAAGATATAGAAAAAGTAAATATACGTTTTTCTTCAGAACTATCTCTTCTTATGTTTAGAGTTTCAGATTTTTGGATTGAAACGCTGATTTTTAAGGACCGGTTAAACAGAAGCTACCGGTCAAAATGACGATTTTGGCATGTTTGACCCAAAATATCTCATCAATACGAATTTCCACAGGGAAACCAGATACATCCAGACCTAGATCGAGCCGAGTTTTACAATGATTCAAAACTCCATCAAAATTTATGTGTCATTTTTTCCACCCCCAAATCGCTACAATAGCCGGCAAAAATCGCGAATTAGCTCATACTATAATTACGTTCCGTAAGGAACGATAACGAGTTATCGTCCCTTACTACACTCCATTCTTTATTTAGTTTAGTTGTGACTATGAAATCTTATCAGACAGGACTATTCTTTTTCCAGAATTAGGGATAAGACATAATATAAAATGGCAAAAGTCACAAAGATAATGGCCATTGTGATTTGGAAAATCATCACCTATCCCTAATTTTTTCCATGAAAATCCTGATATAAATGGTGTTGTTCATAATGAATTGTTAGGAAGACATACTTTCGCACCCCACATATTTCTCACAAGTTTATTTTCTGTTCATTTAAATGTAATACCTGATGTAAGTCTTAGTTGGCGATTTTCCTCTTCCAATTTAGCAATGCGATCCAGACAAGCTCTATTCTCTTCTTCTAAATGTAGTGGATGTCAATGTCAGATTAAAGACAACACCGCAGGGTTCATTGTAGAATTCTCATATTTATTGAAGACGATTTCAATAAATACATAAATCATTCTGAAACATACAAAGATACAAAATATATAATCTCTACTCACACATCACATACACGGAACTCACACTCACTAGACAAATTGCATTTAATACAAGCGAAATGGTATAATTTCACTTTACTTAATATTTATATATATGTGGATTTATCTTAAATCAGAACATCAAACACTTCACTAAAAATGACCCTATTACATAAAGACTGCATTTTGTCTTTGCAACCCCAGGTAGAACATCCATAGGAACCCTACAATGTATCTAGGCCTTGACCAGAGGCAGAGGCTGAGGAAAAAATGTTACCACAGATCTAATTTTCAAAATATAGTCTTCAGGATTCTTTTAGTTCTTAACTTTGATACTGATACTTCTATAAGTTTTTTAATATACATCCGACCAAACTTCTGTTAGTTATAGGATCTAGTAGTACTTATTGATAACTTTGGCCTTGATTCATACAATTTAAATGATGTGAAAATAATAAACATTTTACCTTCAATAGCATCAAAAGCAAAATAAGGAAGGGTACAAATAAATACATATACTCCCATATAAGTCCCCCCTCCCCAACCAGATTGGAGATGGCCGAGTAACTGTGGACACTAGTTGTAACCTTGACAAAGAGTATGACCACCACAATCTAAAAGCAAGGCTGGCCGGTCTGGAAGCCCCTAGCATTTTCCTTCTACTTATTTAGTGAAGAAAGATAGAAACATTTTATCCAATTTTATTATGTGAATGAGTTCTTAATAATTAAACCGATTGTTCAGTTTGAAGGATATCTGACAGTACAGGCCTCGAATTTAACATTTTTTGTCACTTGCTAAAAATAACAAATGCCCAAAATTTCTACTTGCTAAAATACAATTTTTACTTGCTATCAAGCGTTCGTTTGTATGTAAGGATGTATATCAACATAGATGTTCATGTTGCTGTTGTATAAACATTATAGTAATATCTAACGTCATATTTTTGTGTGAAATCAATTTATTAACAGCAGCTTGCATTACTTGGTAAAAAAAACTATTGTAAAACAGTCTCAGATAAAACTCAAAACAACTTCAAGTGAACTTTGAACTGTTAATAGAATCAGAATTCTGAAATATTCACAGATTGTCATTGCCAGCCCTTGGACCGTAAGGAGCAATGGTTGGACGTTTGGCTCTCATGTGGTATTTCGGAGCAGTTATTGCTATCCTCATGAGCTGATCAAGTGTGTCTGTGTTGAGTCCACAGCGCCAGTCACTTTTAACCCTTTTCATTGTCGAAAATGACCTTTCACAGGCAGTATTAGACAGAGGAAACACTGGTAAGGTGGATAACAGTGATAATATCCCTGTAGTCTCCACTGTTTGCATCTTCCTGGTCTATTCTCTGCCACACTGCAAGGGGATGGACTGCCTGAAAGTTTTGCAGCATTGCGTGTCACATGGATTTTAAGATATGTCCATTGACTAAGTGCCTTCTCTGGATCGCAGTTGGCATTCTGAAGAATTTCAGAGAAATGGGTCATGATGTTTTGGACATCATCTACACCATACACAAGAGCTTCTTGATCATCACTGGATGGCCAATTCTTGTGATCAAACACATGGCAAAGCTAAAAACAGTGGATGGATCATTGTGCAAGTTTTCAAACCTTGCATCCAGGCAGTCAATGATGTGTTGGACGACTCTTTCCCTTTCAGGTTGAAGAACAGCTTCATCGATCACATTCAGCAAAGCGTGGCCCTTGTACTGATCACCTTCGACAAGTACACCTAGAAATGCCTGCTGATTAATTCCTGGATGGCTCTTGAGGTGGTTAAGGGTAATAGCTACGCTCTGCAATTTGGTAACTGCACTAGAAGTATTGATGTCTTCCCTTTGGAAGAGAAGGCTGACTTTCGCGATTTCATTCAGGAGGTCCTTCATGAAGTGGAGGTACCACACCAGCTTTTACCGACTCAACTTTCTGATAATCCCTTTTGCCTTCGCACGATCCTCGGTTTTGTTGGTTGTGTCCTCTGCATAGTTCCCCATATGCATCATGATGATTCTGTAATCATATACTAGCTTGGTAATTGCTCGCAGTTTGTGGTCAATCCAGCGAGTTCCATTGGCTTTCTCTGGCTTCA